>NC_142823.1:5131315-5282236 GCF_057945365.1 Rhopilema esculentum | reverse complement strand
ATTTTTTCCTAGCTGATATTACTAATATGAAATACTTCAGTTGTAGTTTCTGCATTAAGGCAGTAGGCACATTCAAAGGGACATTATAGTCCCTTTGAAAAAAAGTGATTCACAGACCAAACTGATTCAATAATTCCTTTTTCCAAACCAGATGACCCTAATTTCATCCCTCTCCATAAGTCAAGAGCCCCAGTGCTGACAGCAGTGCTAGTCTATGTCCACTTGAGATGATTTTTTTGCTAAGCATGCATAAGAAATAAACTTTATCTATTTATAGGACATTCAGTGGCTTTATCCCAGGTTTTGGATAAACACCCCTGTATCTCAGAAAAGTGTTGTTTTCTGCCCGATCAACATTGATTTTTGGATTCTACACCAAAACTGATCTAGAAAAAGTTGGTTTGGTCAAGTTCCTCCTCGGTTGGTTATTAACAGCTCATTCATAGCTGCATCCCAATTTTTGGACAAGACCCCCTGTATCTCAGAAAAGCCCCCTCTCCTGCCCGATCAATATCCAGATTTGAATTATACACCAAAAACTGGTCTAGATAACGTTGGTCTGGTACAGTCCCTTGTCAGGTGGAAATGCTCCCCCTTGACCCTCTGGACTATTAGCTTTCAAATACTCAGTCATCAATAGGCTATAAAAATATTTTTACCATCAAATTGCCCAACTGCAATAGAGACATCAGCCAGCATTGAATATAGTGAAGAATCTTGAGGATTTCCTTTTTCTTCCAACTGCAACAGCAATATATACATTCAAAGGATAAGCATAATTTTAATTCACTACAGTCTTGAAAAATTCTTTTTGAAAATATATGTCACAAAACTCACCAACATGTTTATGATCTCATGTGCTTCTTTGTACCTTTCCAGTTTCAAGAGGCATCGCAGCTCAGATTCACATACCTCTCGGAGCAGTAAATTTGCATTTGATGGTAAAATTTCCTTGCACCTCCTATACAAATTCATAGACTTTTGGTAATCTTCATTTAGGAAAGCAATGTGTGCTCCAAATTTTGTCATTGTCAACTCTTCATCTTGGTTGGAAAATTGTTTATTTTTAAACCACTGCAAGAGAACAAGACATGCAAGATTAACACTTGAATCTTGCTAGCATATTGACTAGAAAATACCACAGAACTCATTCAAAGTCAAATCAATCAAGAAATTTTTCACACCTGGTCTAGACTTTTTGTATTTTTCAGAAGGGCACATGGTTGGTAAATTAAGTTAAAATAGTTTGACCAAAACAGCTATTGATATGTTTCTTGTTCATGTTTCTCAAAAAGAATGGATTGAAGGGGCAAGGATTGGGGCAGGGTTTTAGATAATGATGGGATTTTATGCCCTTTTATGTCTTAATTTTCTGACCCATAAAATTGTGAAATACAGGTGCAATTTTGATAAGCAAGAAAAGACCCTGTAAAAAAGGCTTCTTTGTTGGTTGATGGTGAGTTTCTAACTTAAAGATAAAGGAAGATAAATAAATACAGCAACTTTGCTGGCATCATTTTAATACTACTGACTACCAAAAAAGCTTTCTAACAAATCGAAGCAAAATTTACAGAAGAACACAGAAATGTTAGGGGGGGGGGGGTGGTGTAGCAGCCTCATATTCCATTTTGAATATATTCAAACGAACTGTACTTTATTTTTCTGACCTATTTAACAGCAGCACCCATTGCTGAAGAGCTTCTGCCTCATCTGAGATCTAGTCAAAGAGTTCCTTCTGTACTTTCAAGTAAGAGTCAGCATTACCAGAAAACTGCAAGCTTGATAGCAAATGTAAAAAAATAGCAATGCCACTATTAAACTAAATTTTAGTGCTACAACTAAAAATCCACGCTGCAACTGTCCAGATTAATCTAATGCATGGAAAGGATTTGTGGAGAAATTCTCTGCTCATACCCAAACTTTGAAGTCTGGTGACAACCTAAAATCTTTCACAAAATATATTTGAGACCCAGTGGCAAAACGCATGGTGTGCACCTTTAAACACAAAACTATGGGCCCCAAAACATTTGGGCCCCGAAGGAGCCTCTAACAAGTTTCTTGGAAAAATGGGTTTTGGATGAACAACAAAGGATGAACTGAAAAGAACAACAAAAGTGCGAGTCGGGTTATAACTCAAGTAAAATCATGCAAGTTTGATCCTTCAAAATCTTATCCAACTGATTGTGGTCACATTTCTAAAAATTTGATAATGATCTTTCAAGAAATTGATTTTACAGCATGGGCCACGTCAACCAGGCGGCTCATTCAAGTTAACAAAGGAAGATGTCACTGCAAATTTTAGTGCTAGGTGTTATAACTAACACATTAAAAATATTTCAGTTCCAAGGTTTTGGCTCTGTTCTTTGCACAATTATGAAAGCCATCAAAACTGGATTAACAGTGTATGTGGTACTGGCCACCACTAGCTGGGAGAGATAAAACACATGTTAAAGGAGAACTGACACCCAAAAATAAGTTTGGCTAAGACGGTAGTTTGTGGGAAGCAAATCCCGGGATCGAAAAATTTTTTTAAATCACAGTTACCATTTTGAAATACAGGTGTTTTAAGTTGAGAAACGACAATTATTCCGACAACTTGAGATTCGAGGCGAAAATCATCACGGATGGACAATCATCTTTGACCTCACAAGTAACATGTCCTCAGCAAGTAGTGTGTTTCTCTATAGAAACCTTAAAGAAAATGCTGCAGACAAATGTTTATTTTGTGCGTTTGAAAGGAGCTAATTTTTCATTTTTGACAAATAATTGACTTTTTCAATGGTTTGGGACACTGAATGGGAGATGTATTACACTGATTTCAAAACAAATAGAAAATTTCAGCCGTCAGAGTTTGTGCCACCACCCAGCGCTGCTGCTTGAACAGACTGAAAGTACAAACTGATATGGAATTTCTATTAAAAACATTGCTATTGGCACATTTTAAATGAGATCAGGAATCGTAAAACTAGAATTTCATTTCAGAGCGAGGTGTTTTTGTCCAGACTGTTTTTTATGGGCTTAACTCGCTGAAATGCCTATGATGTCCTAAACGGAACTGCAAGCTATTCATTATCAATGTTACATTCTATGATCTTTTGCGACGTGTCAAATGCGTTAACTGTATTGTTATATTATATACTAAAAGTGGGTTAAAAGTTATACTTATGTGCCATTTTTACTTGGCGTGAAAGGTTTTGGGAAAGGACAAGTTACCTTTAAGGCTGCTGAAAAATCTGGATTTACAAAATATGCTCTTAGCTCTTAGTCAAAGAACTTATTTCTTAGTCGAAGAAAATGCTGTTTAGCTGACATAGGAATATTAATTGGTGCATTATCTTCTTTTCCAAACAATTTTGACTTTGGTGGAGGATGGTCTTTTTGCAAGACTAGGTTATTCCCTAGTATCTCAACCTCTGTTAAAATACAATAATCGAGTTCAGTGAAATTATTTTTTCTTGAATCACATTTCTGCACCCAAAGCAGGTTGCAGGATCGCTTTTACCGGCATCTCCACTAGATTTCGTTTGTTTTTTGGCTATTGCTTTAACCCCTTCCCCGCGTTGTGATTTTATTTGTAATTATAAAAATAAAAACTTTCAAAAACAGTATCAGTTTTCAAACAAAGTCGACTCCTTTTTTCATAAGCTTAGAGGTTCTTTCAATGTTTCAAAGCATGCTGCTTCGAAGATATCATGTCATAAAAGTAAATTTTATGTGGATAATAGCGTCCTAGCAGACATGTAGCTAAGATTTTCTAGCTTCTTTATACTCATAAATGAAATGCCTGACAATTTTTTGTCTTTACATTGCAAATATTCTCAATAAAACACGAAACTTCATTTGTGCTTTCACCGTTGCGGTAAAAGCCTTTACAAGGGCATTGTTAACATGTCACTTGTGACGTCAACCGAGAATTTTAATAACTCCTGGCGATAATCCTGTCTCCGCCTCAGGAAATTCCCAAGTCCTGGCTATGACATAATTGATGGATAAAAGTGCAAATATCAGAAAAATTGTGAATCTAAGAAGAAAACTTTTTCCAGATTTGAAGTCAGCGACAAATTTTGCATAGAATAAGTGAAAGTTATTTTTGCGTGTCGGTTCTCCTTCAATGGTGTAATGCTATCAAAATAACAAGGGGGGACTCTTGCACATAATGCTGCTAAAAGCAAAGCAAAAGCAGGCACCATGCCACTGGGAGGGGGGCTGAAGCCACTTTCAAAAGATGAGAATTTTCAAATTGTCATCAAATTGTCTGTAAACATCAAATTGTCTATTTTGAGCCATATAATATTTTGCTAAATTTTAGTCTTGGAGATACATTTTTAGCCATTCTAGAAGGCTTAATTTCAAAACTGAATTGGACCCAACCAGGTCCTCATATGTCACTAACCTGATTCTTAGCATTGCTCAGTTACACCACTGTTGAGACCAAGTCTGGATTTCATGGCAGTTTTCAACGAGATCTCAGGAGTGCACAAGTTATTATCCAGGATTGCAAGAGTACATTGGTGATAAATCTGTACACTTGAGTGTGCAGCAAATTTCCCAGTGATTTTTGTGGGTGGAAATTTTTCTGGCACTTATCCTGTTTCCATCAACTTTTGCATTTCAGGAAAATTCAATGATTATGAGTTGAACTATGCTTACCTACCACAACCATCAGTGGCTTTTTCAAATTCCTGAATGTTTTGCAAGTACATAAATTTTAGAAATGATGTTTAAAAAGCCAAAAACATTTTAAATATTTGCAAGTAAATGAGTGCAAAATATATTCTGAAGTGTATTTTGGGCTAATCTCAAGAGCCCTGTTACAAAACATTTCTGCTCACATTGTTTGCAAGAGGCATTACTTTTCAGTTTTGCACCAGGGCAACTGAAACTTCTTGATGGTACTTATCTCAAGAGGATCACTAAATTTAGAATCGAGACACTTTCCAATCTCAGTTATGAACAAATTAAGAAAAGTCATTTTGCCATGTTTGAAAAAAGTTTTTAAAGGGCCTCTCCAGTCAAATTTTGCACTTGCATTTTATTGGCTAATCTAAAGGAGTTGAGCCTGCTGATCAAGAATTAGTTATTTGTTTTTCGATATTTTTTACAGTTTGTGAGATATAAGCTCTTGCATTACGATAATTGAATTGAATTAACCAACAAAAATTTTTCGGTTAGGTGACACTGTGACGCAATTTTGATGCCACAGTGTATTTTGTTAGTCTTGCCTCAAACCGAATCGAACACGGCGATTCGAAAATTGAACACTGCAAGTGATGGTACTCTCAGTTCTGTTCCACTCGCTTTTAGTTTGAGCTTTTCAGATATCAATTCTGAAGCCTTTAGTTGTTCATCGTTTCTGGAGAACAACTGAAGTGTCAATTTTGATTAATTATACGCGAGGGAAGAGCTGGAACAGGAAGCGGTAGCTTGATGGGCCTACACAGGTGATCAAAACTAAGTTGTGACACAGCATGGACACATTCTGACCCGCAAACTTAGAATGATTGTAAACATTTAATATTTTTCGATCCTAAAAAGCTCCTGCTCTAGATTTAGATGCTGTTATCAATGCGTGACCATGACTCCTTCACCATTTGGTGGAAGATATATACGAAATTCATGGCGAACGAGAGCCGCACATTGTGACGTCAGAATGTGACAAAACTGATTTGGCTTTGGTCGTTTCTTTCTCGGAAAGGTGCAACTTTAAAGCCTTATAACTTCAAAACTAATTGGAATTTTGCAAAAAAGACGACTTTGTCATAATACACACACCAGATGCTAACTTTTTAGTCAATAAAAGAATTTTTTTTTTGACTGGAGAGGCCCTTTAAATTGAGCCACAACCCAAACCACGCCCATCTTTTGAGTGTGCAAGAGTGCGCCTGTAATGTCACAAAAAAATTTCCTTACAGGCTATAGGTAACAACAATCCATAACTGGCTGGGTTTGAGACCATTGCCAATGGCATGGGCAGGTGGAGCAAGAAATTAGCCTGTCTGAAGATTAACTCAAAACTAGAAAGGGTTGACGAAATCATTTCGATATGCTTTTTTTGGTAAAATAAGCCAGACAGATGTTTACATTCATGTGAGGTGGGAAGGAAAAGCAGTGTCTCAATTTTAGTGGACGATTGTGTAGGCCTAATAAGCTAAATGTTGCTCATAGCTGTTTTCCAATTGCAAAATGTATCTATACATTACCTCGCTTTTCACATGAAGAGGTGTATATTTGTCATGACAAGCCTTTTCATTTTTTAGATCACTTGTTCGCCTTTTGTCTGTTTGAAAATCATCAATTTCGTCGCTATTGAGGAAAGGCAAGTACTCCATCTTGCGATCTAAAGTCACACTCAGTGTTGCCTCGCGTTAGCCTCGCTTGTATGCTACAATATCATCAGTTACTATGCACTAAGTTACAAAAAAGAAAAACGTAACTTTAAACTAAAATAAAATAGATAACAAACACACAAATTAACTTTTTAAGACTAACAAAAGTTTTTAAAGCTGTAGGATATGCGAAGAATTCCCTGTATGAACGAATGAAATTTGAATCTTTATTTAAACTGTAAGAACTACTAAAGTCTATTACTCTATTTGCTCCAACCCTACATGCCTAAAAACATTCGAACGGAGTTTTTCATTTTGCTCGTTTTTCATTTTCCTCATTTTCTTGCGCTATAGTTTCATTATCTGGTCAAATTTCGATAAAAATTTTTCACACACAAGTAAGGCTAAGGCGGATGATTTTGCTCAACCGTTCGAATATTTTTGGGAATGGAGTGTAATTCTATAAGCGTTGAATGTAGCAACAACCCTAAACGCTTTTAAAAGAGACTTGGATCAGCACTAGGCACTAAACGTTTCTTAATTTGTCATCCAAACTTTGATGTTTTAGAATTAAATGTTTTTGAATTGGTTTCTAATTTTCGGGACCTAAAGTTACCTTATTGCTTTGAAGTTGAATTTTTTTGGAAGAATATAAACCCAGATCATCACGAGAAAACTCCTGCAGATCAAAATTTGTCTGTATAAACATTTGTTGTCATATTTTATATATCCGACAATTAATAGTTTCTTATAAGACAGTTTCTTACAAAAAAGCGTGTGTCCATAGTTTTGATGTACCACAAAAGATTGCTTAGACACAACTTCACTACTTTCTAAGTGTGGAACAAACCCAGTCCTTGGTCCATTGATTATACTTATTTACGAAACTATATTCAACAATATGATAAAGCCAACAAACTCGAATGTATTAAGGAATTTTGTTAGAAAAGGAGCGCTGACATTTCAACCGGGATCTCCACTGAGTCAAGTTAGGTCTCAGTAAAAGGGATAAACATTTTCGCATAGGCTATGAGCACGGTACCCGGCCTAGGCGGGATAATTTCTTGACTACCCACCCTGGTCTTCACTGTAAGTATATTTATCTGTATATTTCATCACAACATCAAAGTTCACAGCTACCGTCTTTGCTCCTCCAACTCGTCTTGGCTCTGATCGTCTTTCTATTGGCAAGACTGAATTTGACCATTGGTTACAACTCGGCATCATTCGACCTTCAGAAAGCAGTTAGTCCTTGTTGGGGAGACGAACCAGCATTTGCCGAAAGGTCGGTTGGCATTTTAAAATTTTGCATCATATGCACAAGCGCAGTCGAAGTCAATATAATGTTTAAACATCGCAAAATACATCATGTTGTAGGAACATTCGTGGCAATTATAAACAAAGACAAAGAAAAACAATGGGCATCCCCCCACCAATATAAATTTATTTCCGACTGCAACAACGAATCAAACGTAGATGAACTCGTTCTGAATCTGCAACAGACTCGTCATGCCTCGTCATGGCCTCGACAAGCAAATTTTTTATTTAAATTTTATAAAATCACCAAAATTGAGTCGTGCCTCTTTTCATTTCGTGAACCCAAAATCGTGTTTGTTTCAAACTTTGCTTTAAATCAGCAACTGCGTCATCAATATTCACTCTGCAAAACTGTTTGATTCGCGATTTTCCGCACGCTGCATCTTGTTTCATTTTCATTTTAAAATTCTTTATACACAAAAATCCCTTCAGCTTACAAATAAATACCAAATAAGAAAATAAATACCCTAGTTGCATTTATATAATTTATATACAGTTAAAGCTAAATTATGCACAGTAATCTATCATATAGCAGCTGCTCTTTCAGGGAGTCGTGTTTTATGTAGTGTTCAGCTCGTATAATAACTTTTCAATGGCTTCTTGAATTTACTAACTGTAGAGAGCTCTCTGATATTGATGGGAATATCGTTCTAGGCTTTCACAGCCGAATAGTGAAAGCCTTTCTTGACGTATTAAAGGTTATTTCTTGGGATTTGTAGGTCCCTGCAATTCATTGTTCTGTAGTTGGAGTGCTTCGCTCGCTTCAGCTCGCCCCTGTTCGCTTCGGTTCGCTTTTCTTTTTCGTTGCAGTGTACATGCAGCTTTATGCTGAAAAAACCTTCCAGCGATTCATCCACCAAGTACTTCGTGGATTGGACTTCATTTTTGCTTACGTTTATGACTTCTCATAGCAAGTAATTCTGAAGTTGAGCATTTGTCATATCTACACATGTTATTCTCTCTGCTCAACATTTCGTGGCATATCTCCACGAAGATCGCGTAGGCCTCTTGCAAAATCGTTTGTTTTCAAGAAAAACCCCAGAAAAATCTCTGAAAATCCTTTTGTTTCAAAAAGATCTCGTACGCTGTTTGGAAAGAGTGATACACCCGTCTCTTAGAAGTACGTTAGTCTTCACATTCAACTTTATATCAGCATTTAACTAATTTAAAGAAGATACTCGTGTTCTCCTTGTAGCAATGAAGTACACAATCGGGTCGAATATTAGACTACTTAAAACAAGAGACATCAGAAATACGAGAACTTTCCCATTGACAGTCTCGCAGGGGTCTCCAAGGTCATATATAAATTTGTAAATAATAAGCGGCAAGTTCAGTATGAAGTTGTAAACTGGGATTGCAAGAAATATTTTCAATAGCCTTTTTTTATAGCTATCTCTTCCTGTTCCCACCGGTGTGACGCTCTGTCTTATTCCAATTTTTTCACGATTGGCCGCAGCAAACCTTGAATTCAGCCTCAACTTGCTAATAATTTTGTAATAGAGGATACTTAGGACAATCAGGGCCACCAAACAGCTCACGGCAATTGTTATTGAAGCTAGTCTAGGTAAGCGGTAAAATGCACTCGGAAAGCCTGTCCCAAAGCCGATAATGACAGAAAATAGGCATTCAATGATAATTCTTCTCACCGTTTTTGATCTATTTCCTGTCCTGAAATCCAGCGGATGAACAACAGCATTGTATCTGTTATACGCCATTTCCACGTTTGCCACTTGCTGCAGCATTATCAAAGAGATTAGAAAAGAAATTAAAAACGGCTCCAAAAATTTCAGCTCATTCTCGTAAGAGAAAAAGATTTTTGTCGCATCTCGTGACAATAGTGCAACGGACGCTGCAAGGTTTATAAGTCCGAAATATGCAAGGACGATGTTCATCGAGCGGTTGAAAGACTTTCTTTTGAAGACAACCACAACCATGATAGTATTCAACACAACTGCAATTAAACCAAGAGTTAATATTGGTAATCTGCAAAGCGGAAAGTTTTGCATCATGATTCAGTTCAGTAGATGATACAATATCATAACAATTTAGCAACTAATTTGTGATAGCAAGATGATCAGATAAAATGACTCGCAACTGACATTATAGAAGTAAAAGTTAAAAGTGATGTCTTGGCCGTAACAGTATCTCGTTGTGTCTGTCAGATTGGGAAAACAAGACCACGTTAAAGCAAGTTGTTCACGTGGTTAGCGTCCTTACTTTTAAAGCAGATGGTAACAGTTTGAAATTCAGGCCCACATGGCAGTTAATAGGTATCCAATGGCAACACTGGGTGACAATGCCTGTCATTGTTTCCAGCAGCGTTACAGACTCTTGCTAATAAGGGATGTGTTCATCAACTTTTTCATAGTGTTCTAACAATCTTGAAAACGTTGAATGTGAAATGTTTGAATGTTGGCAAGCTCGAATGTTGGAATGTGTTTTCTAAAAACCTTGATAACTACATGCTGACAAGTACATTGATATTTAATTTGAATTAATCGATACTAGAAATTATCGTATAGGAAGGTGCTATAGTGCTAAGGCTAAATTTCTTCTATTCACATTCCAACATTCCAATATTCCAGCATTCCAACATTCCAGCATTCCAGCATTCCAGCATTCCAGCATTCAAACATTCCATGTTTTTGTAAAAGTAAGTACATCTTAAAAATGCAGCGTGTTTATAGATATTCATGGGTATCAGCTCTTTCACGTCATTATTGTCTATCAAATCAAGTCACGGCTTTGCTTACTTCCCTGTTGGCTAACCCACTGACAGTGTTATAATTCTTCGGATCTTCCTCCAAGATCAACGATTGGCCTTTTCCCTTGCAAATACAGTCTGTTGGGATATATGTTGACGACATGGTCATCTCCCTCTTTCCAACAAGCACTGATGACGTTTCTTTGATCTGTTTCTGCGTTTGGGGCTGAAGTACAGAATTAGAAAATTAACTTCAACAGAGCTGCAAGAACTGAAACGAAGAGCACACACGCTATCTTTGCTCTTTCTTTTAACCACGAGCTTGTCTAATGTAGCTTGCGTGCTGACTCTCCAAATTAGAGAAAATGTAAAGTCTGCGTAATGACGCTTCTTCTCTTGTCCTCAGAACCTTTACGAACTTCGTAGACACGTAGGGTTCTCGTCCCTTAATTCTACGTGTTAGATACGCCCACAAGGGCTCAAAGAAAATACGAGAGATATTTATCTAATAATTGAAGAGGACTGTATATATATTCAAAAACAACGAGAATCTTATAATCTAACAAAACTAACAAACAAAATCAGCAACGAATAATTAATGTAAGCGTCCAAGAATGTAAGAGAATCTTTATTCCGAATTTCTGTGAATATCACGATTCCATGAATAAACTGAAAGATTTCACCTGGTTTTGTGTCCTTGTACGGGAAACCTTTATCTTGAGAGTTCTTCTTAGAGTTTCTTCGAAAGGAGCGATTTCTTAGAGTTTCTTCGAAAAGAGCGATTTCTTAGAGTTCTTCGAAAGGAGCGATGGTTCTTTGAGAGTCGATTTCGAACGAGAGCGAGAGTTCATTCCTTTTTCTTACTAGGTGTTGACACCTACTTCCACCTTCCACAACAAAACAAAAAGCCCAGAAGAAAACAAACGACACTTCAAAAAATAAACAAAAGAAACAAAACGAGGTTGGGGGACATTTCCGCACAGAACCTCTGCAGAATCGTCTTTGTCTCCCAAAATGTTATCTTTGACATGACGGCTTCAAATTGAATTCTTGGTTTTTTCTTCACAAAAAAGCTGGCAAGGATACTAACAGAATAACGGTAACATGTCTCGCATAATCATACTGATTATTGACTCAACGGGCAAAGACATCCCAAAAGACATGCGACGAAAAAGTAATCGTTATGATTCGTTCCTTATAATCGTGGAAAGACATATCATTGGCTAAAAAGACAATGATATTTGGATAAGGCAATAGTCTTGCAAAATGAGAGGATTCGAGAAAATCTGCGCCGATGGCTTAACATTTCATCAAATTTGTAGAATCGTGACTGGAAAATATTTTAAAGTTTACCTGAGAGGGAGGGGGTAACTTCAATAGACTGAGGAGGGTTGTGCCATTTTGAAATATGAAAATACTCCCTAAAAGTTATAAATTATCCAAAAAAACCTACCCCAGAATTGAGATATGATGTGAAATGCATGCTCTTAATTTTAATTTAAGTTTGCAAAAATCCAACAACTCAATCAAGTGAATGAAAACATTTTATCTGTCTTAAAAAAAGATACCAAAAAATTTAAGGTCATGCTAAAATCAACCCCAAAATTGATAACCGCACCAAAATCCATACCCCAAAAATTTACTTTTGTTCTTGAAAAATGGTACCCCAAAAATGGCACACTATGTACGAGTGTACCAAAAATGGCATCCCCCCCTCCTCTGAGAAAATTTACCGAATTATTGAGAAACAAGATGGTGATTCCCTTCAGGTTTTATGACACTACGGAAAAGTAAATGCAATAAAACACAAAACAACATTTTGTATCACAAGTCAGTCTTGGGAGCACCACATCTATTGCATTAGTGGTTCCTCTTCTTCCACTTATGCTTCGTTTGGGCCATCATTTAGTTAGCAGTACAACTTTTGCTCCTTCTAGCTGGACGATCTCAAACGAGGCTAAAATGTTAGCGCCTAGCTTTGCTTTTCGTAACAGAGCTCAACTCGCTCGATAGCATATCACCAGGGTATCCAATATGTTTTCGTCACGGGAATCGTGACATGGTCGAAGACAGGTGGTAGGAGATAGGAGATTTAAATACGCCTCTTCGATAGTAAATTCTGATTAGTCTTTTGATAAAAATATTTCATCACCGCGGCAGATAAAATCTTCAATATAGATAGCTACCTCCCCTTTGATGATATATGCATTAAATAAATGAATCTTTCTAAAGTAAAATCACCTACAGTCTTTGTGCTTTCACGAAAACAAGATTTTGAGCGTCATCAAGACCTGATAATTGAACTTCTCATTTTCTTCCCATTTCGATATACGTTGATTGCCTCGTGACACCGATCCATATCGATTGGCTTCATCAAAATAGTTTGTCTCTTGATACATGTTAACTTAAAGGGTTTTGCAGTTATCATTCTTTGAGAGAGTTCTAGCTGTATTTCGAGGAACCACCTGCTCATATTCTGTTCTCAAGTTTTTCACGGTTTGAATCTTTTTTATTGAATATGTGCACTGTGTTACATTTAAGAGGGTTTGGCAAAATTTGAAAAGCGAGTGATGTAATTTCAGGTCAGAGTGTGTCGATTCAATTCAATTCTATCCAATTCAATATCAACATGCGTAAATTTGAAGCGGCAGCGACGTTGATCCAACTTTTTGTAATGTTCTATAAAAGATAGTTGAGAAGCCAGATCTAGTCCTCTCGATCAAATTTCAGAAAAATTTTTCCGCAAAATACCTTAGAGAAATCTTAAGTCAATTTTACGACGAGAATCGGACAAATATCTAAAAAAATTTTTTTGATCATTTGAAGGTATCGTACAATCCGCAACAAAATGAGGGCCCTCCTGCGAAATATATTTAGCTTACAAATATCCAAATGGCTATAACAAGTAACATCAAAAGGTTTAGAGATGACTTTTCACTAAAATATGCTCTTTTTCCTAAACATTATCAATAATTGCCAAAGCAGAAATTATCTATGTTGAAAGGAGAACCAGTGAAATATTTGCTTGAAAATATTGATAGGACTAACTATAAAAAAGTTTTACTAGGGACTGACTTGTGAATTACCGTTAAGACAAACTTCTTGGATGTCTACGACTATTCTTTGTCCTTCTTGATTTTAGAGAATAGGTGAAATGTCTCGGTCAGATATTTTTGGTGCTGCACAGGCCTAATGGCCAGAGGCCATTTTGTGGTATGTTGCAATAGTTTATTTTAAACATACATATTATATTTTCTTAACCAAAAGAATTAATAATAAAAAATAAGCAGTGTAACACACAAAATAGAATTTGGTTGAAATAGGGCTAAAGAATTATTACGCAAGTTGAAAACAAAAGGTGTTCTCTGCTATTGTTTTGTGAGTTTGTAAGTTCACTACAATAGCCCCCTCCTTAGAATGTGAGCGGAGCAAAACAGGCGATTCAAACTCGTTGAGTACTAATAACCAAAGCGGTCTGGGAAATGTACAAATTTTTATCCAACAGGTAGTGAGCAAAACAATGAGGTAAAAGAGATCTTACAGTCTTAGTTGCTCACTTTTCTAATCAAGGTTCAATTTTTGAGAAACATGTGTTGACTGGAGGGGCAACAAGGGTATTATCTTGGGGTATTATCATTACTGATACTGACTATCCTTTGCATCGTAACTATTAATCCTCAAGAAGATGAAGCAACTTGAAAAACATCAGTTCAACACGAATGGGATTTCTTGGCATTTCATTGACTTATCATAGAAATAGAAAATACGACTAAATGAATCAGGTGATTAAGTAGCTTGCCAATAAGTGATGTAATAATAGCAATTATAAAGTAAAATAACAGAAAAAAGGAGATTTGCAAGTGCGGAATCTTTGCAGGAGTGAAAACCAGGACAGTCTCTAGAAAAAGCACCAAATCTTCTATAGTCATGCAAGGGCTATCTCTCGCCTTCTGCCACCTAGAGTGGAGACTTTGAAGATTTAAATTTCCTCGAGGGAATGGAGCTCTGATTTTCATCATAAGGAAAAAGAGTAATTGCTTTGCCAATAACACACAATGAAGCATTTTTCATCTGTCTATCTGATTCACCAGGAGATGCTCCAGCCTGTTCATCTACCTCGGGTTTGTTTTCTTGTAAAATTAGGCCATCCTCGTACCGAACAAACTTAAAAGATTCGTGGACATCATCAAATGAGGGTGTATCATTCATTTCTTTGATTGCTGCAACGAGAGGTTCGCCAAGTTAGCAGTTGATTGCGATAACAGAAGTCGAAACATATCCTATAACTTCCCATTATACGTGATTTTTCATCCCAAGAAGTATGAAAAGACTATAGAGACTGAAATCATGTGCCTTGGAGCTATGTAGCAAATATTCGAAAAGACTCTACTCTAAGACTATTTACTTTTCTCCTACATTACACTTTTACACTTTTCATTTTAAACAATCTTTTGGTGGTACAAAACTTGTAAATGGCTTTGAAAAAAGCAAACATTTAGTAAACTAAAGCTTTTCGTCTGACACTCTTCAGAGTTTAAAACGTCAGAACATAGATCGAAAACTCTACGCTAAGAAATATATATACCCAGTTGTGGATCGAAATAGGCCAATCAGAAACACGAGCACATGACTGTAAAGGTTGACCAATCAGTGCCGCTTGCCTATTAGAATGTTACCAATGGAGTCCTAAGGTGAAAACGAACTCCTTTTGTCTACACAGTAGCGGTTTTTTCGTGCTTATGTAGATAGATTCTAAAACTGCTAGGTGGAACGACGATCGGGCTTTACCAATAATCCGAAACATGTCGCCATTATAGTTTTTTGCACAATCTGGGTTTTCTAGCAAATGCTGCCCGATAGCAGAATCGCAGGTTTTATTAGTAATTTTGGATTTGCAAGACCGAGGTGGCTGTTCTCTTTGGGGATGTGTTTTGTTTCTAATATTAGATGGAACGTGTTGTTTTATCCTATCCTCCAATCTTTGGGTGGTGCGTCCTACAGCCCAAAGCCGTATTTGTTCAAGATCTCTATTCAATTCATCAGCGCCAACAAGCTCGTTTTCAATCATTGAGAACAATGAAGTATCATCTGCAAAGAGTTTGACCTCACAATTTAGATTGTCACAGATATCATTTATATAAACCATAAAAAGAAAAGAGGACCAAGCAAAGACCCTTGGGGTACTCCTGCGACAACTCTTTGTTTCCGATTTGTTAAAAAATCCTTAATATGTGCGAGCATATCACCAGATACTCAATTGCATCTAAGTTTGTGGATAAGTCCTTCATGCCATACTTTATCGAATGTCATCGATAAGTCAAGGAATACTGCACGTGTTTCTTTACTTGGTATATCATCAAACGCGCAATAGATCTTATGTGTTTTGCTTAGCAATTGATTTATGGTGGAGTCACCAGGTGGAAAACCCGATTGGTTGGACGTTAATAACTGGTTTCACACAAATTATAGTAGATTACAACAAAAAGTTGTTTCTCAAATATCCTTCTTCATCAAAGAAATTGGACGATAGTTGTTCTTGCAGTGGCCACTTCCCTTTTTATGAATTGGACCAACATTTGCTTTCTTCCATGAAGAAGGATGGATTCCAGTCTCTAAGCCCTTTTCGAAAATCAGGCGGGTCAACGACTGCATCATCGCATAACTTAATCATAGCAACAGAAATGTCATCACACCCATGGGATTTACTGGAAACTTGAGCTCGAATGTGGTTTAATGCTTTTACCCTATTGATGTCAAAGTGCTGCAAAGTTTGGGCAGAACTTGCTACTAAACTGGGGAGTCTACTTGGTGTTCCTGCTGTACAACACTGTGCGGCAAAGTAGTCATTCAACTCAATTGCTTTTGTTTCAAAGCTCACCACAAAAAGCCCATTTTCAAGTAAAGGAGGAATAGTGGGAAGTTTTTTATTACCAGTTAGCCTGTTTAGTGAAGCCCATAATGTTTTAGTGCTAGTATAAAGGCCGGAGGGTTTACTTCCTAATTTTCGATAGTAATTTTCTTCAGGATTAGCAATTAATTTTGAAGTTGATTTACGAACTGCTTTTACGTTATCCCAGTTTTCTACCCTTCTACCTCTTTGCATTAACTTCTTATAAACTCTATACTTACGCTTAATTGTGTTTTCCACTTCATTTGATATCCAAGGTGGGTCTTTATCATGACTCAGGGTCACTTTATTGGGTGTGTTTTCTTTCTACTTCTACTTCTACATCGATACTGAGCAGGACCGAGTTTCGGTATAATGCTCAGAGTGCAAGAAATAAGTGTTGCAAAGACTTTGAACGTAGACTTTGTGACTACTAGTTGTGGGCGATTTCTGCGAAGGAGCAGAAATGAAAGGAGTTTTTTCAAAGGCCAGAGCTGCATGTCAAAACGACCTCTTCTGTGAAGGAGCAGAGATGAAAGGAGTTCTTCCAAGGGCCAGGGCTCCATGTCAGAACGAAGGCTTGAAGCAAGTCAAATTCGAAACAAGTTGTGAACGAAAACAAAATTATTTTGTTCATATCTTTCTTTTGATCGCGTCATCCTTGCTAGGTAGTAGCAAATCAATTCAATTTCCGGTCAGGAAATACAAATGTGGGTCGCTAAAGTGCAGACTAGTTAAAAATACATATAAATAACCAATAGGAGTTTTAAAAACCAATGAGTGATAATAAACCTACCTCTACTGTTCATGTATGTTTCATCCCAGCAGGGATCAAACGAACTAGTTTTCCTGATGAGAAAACACGACATTGCCTGACCCATTTTAAAAACTATCTCCGTCTTTCACTCGATCTTTCACATGTAATGTCTAAACAGTCCTAAAATTCGGCAGCAAATGCTTTGTAACGTCGAAACACAGCGCTAACTTGAATTCGATAAATGCGTTCGAAAATGCTATTGGCGACATCTAATCGAACTCGATAACAGGGAAGTTACGGCAACTGGTAACAAAACGAGCTCAAACTTAACTATCTCCAAAAATCTAAAGCCCAAAGGCTACAGGGAAGGCAAATACACAGAAAACAAGGATACAACGATTTATTTCCTCTTTTTCTACTAATTCAGTCGATTTCAGCCATAGCGTTTTCATGAATAAATGTTTAGGTGATTACAACAACATTTCACATTTACTATGTACATCTATTGACAAGCGAACATTTAAAATAATAATCTTCAGATTATGAAAAAAGGTATACCTTAATGCTATACTACCCAATAGCTCTAGAAGTTCAAACATACGGTGAAAACTCGAGGTGAAAACTTGCGGTGCAAACTCACAGTGCAAACTCATGATGCAAACTCACGGTACAAACTCTTACGGTGCAAATTCACTGTGCAAAGTCACTTTGAAAATTCGGGGTGCATAGCTTGTTAAAAACCTCAAGAGAAAAGACCTTTTGGGATATACTTTTTGCATATTTCGATGGCATTGGTTTGCGTTTAATATTTGGGAGAATCATTAAACGATGAGCTACGAAAGAGTTTAATATTTCACAAAAATTTAATTCACGGAACGGTGGGAGAAACATTCTTTCGTAGCAAACTTAGCTTTTTGAAGGATTGCGGCAAAAAGAATGTATTAGAGAAGAATTCACTATAAGAGACGATTTGACGTGTAAGCTTTCTCCTCCTGACTGATAATACATCTTGCGTCGTAAGTACGCGCCACAACATAGCAACAGCGAAGTGTTCACAATTTATGAAACTTTTTCGAAAAATTCGTCAGTTATACAGAGGTGACCATTTTCGGAAACTATATAGGGTATGAACCGTAGGAAAAATGAGAAGAAACAGTTTGAAATCAGTGGCTCTATATTACTATGGACTGATTTCATCACATAACTCCTGCAATGTGGGGAACGCTTTTATTCTGTAGTTGATGTATTTGATATAATTATGTACACTTGCTAGATGACTACATTTAACTGCTACAAAACCACCTTAGAAATTTAGATACAAGCAGGTCTTAAAGTGCTTTCAGAACGCTTGTTATCTTTCTAGGTAAAAAATCATTACACTTAGGCCGTTTGTCTCAATTTTGCCACTGTCTTCTTAGATATCTCCAATGTTCATAGGACAGTTTCACTGATTGATTTGAATGATAAAAACCACAATAAATTGAATTCTGTTTGCTCTTTTAAGATTACAAACGGTGCGATGCCGTAAACTATCCTCCATTAAAAAACCTACCGAGTTTTTTTATTAGCAAACTGGTTTCGATAAGCGATGGCTAATAGTTTATGCGTCCGGATTTGCATGGGAAAAGGCAATCCAATTCCTTTAGATTTTTGTGAAGTTCTTCTGCTTGAATTTGGAATTTGGAATTACCAGTTATCGTTGTCCCTTGAAACAAATATAACATATCTGTTGATATTTGGCTAATTGACAACCTGTTATACTTATAAATTCCTAGATTGCATTCAGTAGAGCATAATATGCTTTTTTACATTGTATTAGTCTTTGACTCATAAGCCAGTTGATGACAGGCTACAAAAAACTGACAAAGTACTCCCTGTCACTTCAGGTAGTGGAGTGCTATATGATATCAAAATACGGGAAATGTGTCTTTGGATTAGAGGAAGTACCTTTTCATTACTTTTGATGATACTCAACGAAATGAGTGAGTGTCAAAGAGCTAGATCCAGTTTGTCTGCCTACAGAGGCGAGAAGCAACAGTGCTATAAATCACTCCATCTGAGCAACACAAGTATGGTATATGGATAAAAGAAAACGCCATAAAAGGTGAAATAGAATGTAAATTTCAATGTAAATTTCAATGTAAATTTCAATGTCAATTTCAATGTAAATTTCAATGTAAATTTCAATGTCAATTTCAATGTCATGTCATGTCATGTCATGTCATGTCGTGTCATGAAATGACATGTTCCGTTCCTGCACGCTCTTTTGCTTAACATTCCTATATAGAAAAGGAAATATCATTTTAAAAAGATTAAGAATGACAATTTAACATTTTCGGTATGACGCAGACATACGATTTGACAAAAACTGCATACCTTTTATGCTAAATCTATCTTGCTGTCACTGTATCTGTGCCTAATGGTATACCCTTGCGCTCTGAAGCCTTTGCTAATAAGCTTGCAAATTGCTTGTTTTGCTTCGAATACGGACCTGGATGGCGGACAACAAATGACCCTTCAGTTGTAAGACCCTTGCTTTCCAAGGAGGCTTGCATTGTCAAACGTGGAAGGCCATGCTCTGTGTCGGCCACTCCATCAGCCTCAGAGTCATGCCTGCTTTCTTTCCGTTTTATTCTTTTCATATCTTTATTCGCTTGCCAGCTTTGTAAAAACAATCTCGTTGCCTCATTGACCTCTTTTCCATCAAGCATTACTAAGGAGAAAATATATCGTACACCAGCTTATGCTAAACACTGTTAATTGACAAATCTATTTATCAAAATATCTACTTACTTTCAAAGTTACATTAGCTTAATCTCATAAATCGAAAAATCGCTCATCCATTTATCAACAGCGGTAATTCTAACTACCACCGGTGCGATGAAAAAATTTGGCTAATTGTTCTACTCAGAATTACTTTGAAGATTTGTAATGTATTTATGCGAGAAACGTTGCAGACAGGGCCGGTATGCCAAGGCATTATATTACTTCTTTGAACATTAACTGTCGATAAATTGATCACAATACATCACGATTTATCTTTTAAATGACATAATCTTCGCCGTTTTCATAATTATATGCTTTATTGAAACGGGGGTCCACTTAACTGCAATTGCCAAATACCAAAGTGGCTTAATCCACCTGTCAATGAACTACTGACCAATCAACAAGCGTCTGAGAGGTATCATTTTACTTGATTGACAAGTTGTTAATTGAAACATGGCTTATAGATTCATTGCTAACAATGAGCCATTGCGCTACGCAAGCATCCCATAATGCATTTTTAGACAGTCTGAAATCAATTTTGGTTAATCCGTAGAAGTTTACTGCCATACACCAATTCGACTTACGACCTCGTTTTGGAAATTTCTCCAAACTTTTTTAAGTTCAGATTTGGTTTTATCGTCATAATTTTAGGCGGGATACCATTTTTCATATTGTTTGAGCTTGTATTTTAGATTTTACCAAGAAATGAAGTTTGGAAACTTGTAAGGGATTTGACCGCAAAAATCGTTTCGGGGGGCAACTTTACCCCCCTAGTCGCCAATCACGGTCAAATCTCTTATATAGTTTTTATCTTTATGTCGTCATAAAATCAATATCGTGAGCAATATCATAATGAAAACTTACAAGTAGACTAAAATCATTGCTGTCAATCCGAATCTGAGGTCAAAAATTTTGTACAAAAGAATTTTTCAAAATGAGGCCGTAAGTCGAATTGGTGTATTGTTTGGATCGTCGCCACGCTCGCAAAGGCCCATTGTTAGCAATGAGTCTTTAAGCAACTTTAAATATGTCTATGGCGTATAAATTGGCCAGATATTCAATTACGTATGCTTTATCCATAGATGGTTGTGGCGACACCTTTCATCCATGAATGTCGTGATACTAACAATGATAGAAGCACGCAGGCAAAAAAGATAAAAAGTTTCAAAACATACCCAGTCGTCGAGACATAAGGATGATTTTGTCTCGGTATTTTTTCTTGTGACAAAATGGATTTCCAGTAAGTTCCAGTTTCGACAGAGTAGGCCAGGATCGAACAGCACAAGAAAGGTCATAAAGATCTGTTAGGTTGTTATGAGATGCAAAGAACTGGGTTATTCTGCCAAGGGGTGAAAGTTCAGATACTTCAGTGAGGTTGTTTCCGGATACATTTAGTACTGTCAATGATTTCTAGGAAAACATTAAACTTATTAGTTAGGTCAAGTGAAACCACATTTCAAAAGGCTTCTGATAACATCAAGCTTCTAATAAATGTTTTCAAAATTGCTTATATGCCACTGAAGGAAAATTTTCAGTAGCAGAAAAGTGACATATAATTTCAATACAGGGAAAATAGTCTGTGTTTAAAAAAATTTATGTTGAGATCCAATAACTTGATCTCACAGCACACAAAAAACAAACTCAACATAATATTATATTTGTTTGGCCACCCAACTTAATTTTTCAGTGATTATAAGAGCATTTGCTGAATAATAAAAAATTTTCACAGGTTCATCAAAATTATCTATCCTTCTTTGCAATGTTGTGCATTGCTCTATGAAATGCTCTTAGTCATTTTTCCTTGTTACAACACAGCAACAAAAAAGCAACTCAATAAAAATGAAATAATTGAGTGAATCTGTGAATTACTACAGAATGGGTATACCACACAGAGGTGAGAAAATAAGCTGATTATAACAAAGTATCACAAGACTTACAGACAATGATTCAATTGTCCTTGGATCAAACAGCAATGATTCCCCAGGGGGCAAATGTTGGTTCTCTACATGAAGTTCTGATAAGCTTTCAACCTTTTCTAAGCCTTCAACAACTGATATTGAATTGCTTCCAAGGTACCTGCAAATAGATGATCACAGAAAGTAAAGGAATAGCACAAAAACACAGGAGTATATCATCCATTTCAAATTTCTAAAAAATTGGTTGGCTGTATACAACCTTCCGAGAAATTAGTGGAAAATAAATATATATATATTCAGCATAAATCCAAAACTTCATTTTGTTTCCTATACAACATAAAAATAGTTTTTCAAGATCAGTAAAATCTTTTAGTTGGATGACAAAAGCCATCTTACAGTGGGCATAATAGAAATAGAGTGTCTTTATGTATGACTTCATTGGCAAACTTTACTTTTAATTGTGATTCTCAACACCATACTTGCATGGAAGATCAACATATGTCAATGATCGTAGAATAAAAAATTTACATGTAATTGTCAATGTCACTACCCTATTGGTACTCTATTTGGATTATATGAAAATAATTAATTGAAGTGAGATTTAGAAACATTAATGCCACATACAATTTTGAAAGTCTCGTAAGCCCATTTAGGCCACTGATTCTGGTTAATTGGTTCTTCTGGAGATAAAGATGCGTAAGATTTGAGGTTGATGAAAGGTTCTTGATCAGCTTGATATTGTTATCATATAGATATAAAACACTGAGGTTTTTGCATACTTCAAGATTTACCTGTTGAAAAAAGGAAACATTGGGATTAATAGATCAAGCATTACTTTGAAGCACGTAACTGACAAAGCAAATAATATGTACAATCTATGTGACATAGTAATCACTATGTGTGCATTTATTTGTAAAATCTTAAGGTATTCATTCTAAAGTACCAAAAAACCTTTAGCTGTAGGATCACAGCTACATATATACATATTTCCACAACCACAACAAGCTTCATAGGATTGCAGTACCAATATACTAAAGTACACTGTAATATGAAGCAGTGAGTCGTGATATAAGGAAATGGTATACCAAGACCTGGGGTCAAATGATTTTTGAGGTGTAATACTATTAGTGGACCTACAATTGGTCAAATGAAGATTTCCCATACTGATATTGAAAACTTTCCATCAGTAGCCAGTTGTAAAGCCTGATTCCCACTGCCTCAAGAAGAAATAATGGAGAATGTCATATTATGACATGCGGAGTAGAGAAGGTGGATATATCAAACATAAAGGTGCATACTAGAGAAGATAGAAAAACTTAAATGGCAAAGAGAAGGCCATGAATAGGTACAAAGAAATAGGAAAAGAGAATAGCCAGAAGACCACAGCTAGGTAGGCCAAAATGAAGATAACAATAATATGACAGCACCCTTCTTGGTGGGCATCAATTGGATGAGAAAAGCATAAGATTCAAAGTTAAGGAGAGAGATGTGGTAAAATGCAAGCAATTTACCACTTATTCAACAGAAAGTAAATTGTGGACTCTTGTTCAATTGAACCTTTCTTAGAAAATTATGTTATAAAGAATCATGTTTTATTTAGCTTAAAATTTGATATTTTGACATAATTTGGTGGTTGCTATTGGTGAAGGTATCTTCATGTTTGATACCGCCTTCAGTTGACAATTTATTCAAGGGAGCCATTATTTGTTTCCCAACTGCAAGGTTTACAGTACGAGTCTTGGAAATTCTCCGGCCTTTCTACACATAAACTGTCTGAAAAAAATGAAAATAGTTCCTTGAGGGTTTGCTTATCTATTTCAAAAATTTGACAGGTGTTGTACATATTGACATGGTCTCTACAATTTTTACAAGCCACAATTTGTTTATTACCCAGATAACATACATTGTTTAGCTATTCTACAAACATTAGGTTTAACCTGTAAACTATACCTGTTGCCTAGATATGGTAGATTTATTTTTGGTAAAACTACAGCCCCCTGCCAACACTTCATCCCTTACAATTATAACAATAGGTCTACTTCACAGAACACAGGTGATAACATTATGGGTTGTATGTTCTATAAAGTATGCTATCTGAACCGCTCTCATATACCGGAATAATATTCTTGTAATGAACATTTCAAAAGAGACAATATTTCAGGCTATCAATGAGTTCCTAACCTATCATTTTTCAGATACATTCTAGCGAAGCCCAAACCGAATTCTGGCCTAAAGTTGAGCTACTGCTAAAGTTCGAATTCTACAAAATCATACTTACAATTTCATCGATATTTTTTTCTTGACAATATATGTGGGTTAATCTTCGCAAAAACTGGAAGTCGTTTTCATAGTTCTGCTTTTTTGAATGGCTTCCGTGACGAATAATCAGTTCAGAGGTTATTTTGACCATCTTTGCTGGTAGGGTTCATGTCACGTTAATACTCATGTTTATGTCCTCCATTGATTGTCATAGCGATTAACCATCTTACTTTGGTCTCGTTTCTGTCTGGCCTATGAAGTGAATAGAGAATAGACGCTTGATTAAGCGCGTCTTGTTTCTTGTTTCAAATCCAACGCATCGCGACGCGCCTTATTCGAGACATCTGGCAACGCGTCTTGCATGACATGAGCGCAAAACGCCTTTCTAAAATGTGAGGCGACTTTGGAATGCAACTTGAAGCGTCTTCTACGAAATGCAACGCAACGTTCCTTGCATCAAATGTGACGTGACACGAATTGCAGACAAAAATTTGCATTTTGCATTCTTAATGGTTCTGCAACTATGGAGTAATGAGACTAAGCGGACAGTTAAAGTTTTACAACCAGCCTATTAATAATTGCTATGAATTCGTAAATCCAAACATTTAGTAATGACAAGGCCATGTAATACCCGCTTTCATGGAGAATTTTGTCAACATTTTGCTTAAACTTAGATCCTTTGATTGTTAAAAACCCAGCTGTATAATTGGAACAGATCCATGCAATTATTTTATTTTATACTTCCCCCCTCTCAAGTACTTGATTATGGTATTGGGAAAAATCTACTATCTGTCCTGAGCACAAACACTCCCCCCCAGCCTTACTCTAGTGCAGGCGTTCCTTGGCGACGCGTCTTGTCAGATTTTTTTCATAAGATTGCAAATGTTATACGCCATTAAAGTTTTCGTGAAATGCTACAGAAAAACGCAGTAAATAATTCAAAAATCATTTTTAAGATTTCAAACGTACCTTTTCTTACATCTTAGATTGTTATAATTCAAATTTTTTATATATAGTCCCCTTTTAATTTTTTTATAAATAATCCCCTTATTAATAGACAATCTTTAGTACAACTTTAAACCTACACGTCTTCTTCATTTAAGTGGCATGGAAATAAGAAGCCAGTAACAACCCGATAATCATTTGTATTTCGATTTTAAACGCAAAAAAACCCCCATACCCTTGCAAAAATTGCTTCATTCAGGGAACATGCTCTAGGCTCGATCGATACAAGAGAAAAAATTTCTCACATCAGGTGTAAAGTCGGTTAAAACGTTGCATAGAGGGATCTAATTTCAGTAGGCAGTTTCCTGCTGGCATGAAATAGCTTAGGGATATATATTTAGCATTTCTATTTCTTCATTGTAAAAAGAATGCAAAATTGATTTTGTACTCTACTCTTGCATTGGCCGACGCTCATTACTTGTACTCTTCTCTTAATCTCTTAATACCCAATCAATACGATTTGAATGTTGGGTAGACACGAAGACTATCAAAGAGAAACGCAGCGAGGTATCTTGCTTAGACAGCATCAAGAACTTAGATAGTCTCAAAGTGCTGTGGCGAAGCCAGTCAAAAATAGTCGGTCCTGCCGCATGAACAGGGCCACGCCCTTATTAAATAGGAGACGCCCATGAACAAAAACACTTTTTGCAGATGTACAATCGTTTGAAAAAGTTAGGAAACAAAATATGCCACCAGAAAAGACTGTTTCCACTCAAACACCTACTGTATCATCAGTGGAAAACCTGATTACACAGAGGCACATCTTACATGGGGTGCAAAGAGGTGTGATACCCCTTCAGGTTTTATGATTTTCCCGGCCTCCACACACAACCCCGCAATTTTCGCCACTGCAGTTGAACCTCAAGATTGTTAGTTGGACCATAGCATCGATTGATGGTAGATTAAGCAGGAACAACATTTTCCTCATTGATAAATTTTACTTTTCTTGATTCTTTACCGTCAGGTCTGAGAGGTCAAAATGCATCATAGCAGACAGTAAAAGGAAGATTGCAAGCAAGGAAGTTATAGTTGCTTCGAACAAAAACATCTACGTCAAAATTTATCATATGTTATCGCTTGAAATGAACCAGTCCGACGGGTATGCATGATTTATGCACAGTAATTGTATTTGTGCATAATTCATTCAGATTGATTGACCCGTGGAGATCAGCAAGTAGCCCTTTCTTGAGCAAGTCTTTTATGCGCTTGGATTCGAGGCCGAAATTTGTTATCAATAAGATTTTAAAGGATATAAATAATGGAGCAAAAATAATGAAAACGAAGAGAATAAATTATGGAAGTTTTCCAAAATCTGTTAATCGTTTTCATGCTCATGTTAATCTTATTTGATTTGCAACTGCATGGATACCGCATTGGAAAACTGCGGGAAGGAGAATACTTCAAAGGTATGTTGATTTTACAGTTAGCGAGGAAACGAATCGACTGTGTTTATGGGACTTCGAGAGTGTTTATATGGTCTCTGATCGCTTGAAAAGCTTTTAAGAATCTTTGCTGTCACGCCGAAAACAAGCTAAATTCATTAAATTGTACAACCGTCACCAATTGTACAACTCATAAAAACAGCCCCTTTTAAGTTGAACTGCAGAATTCGTCTATTTAAAAGTAGAAAGTTGTTCCCGACTTTTTCTCATCCCATCATTGTTACCCTTAAGATAATCACGTGTTATTACAATGCTATTGCTTTTCATACTTGATTCGTTTTAACCGTTGGCCTTGACATAACTTATGCTAATGTATGACTGATTTGTCTTCTACGTGAGTAAATTGTTGCCAAAATCACAGGTGTATGGTGGTTCCAGGTGATTTGACTTATCCATAGTTATCTGTGTTATTCTATAATTCATACAACAGTATCATAAATTTATCTTCTATCAGTATCAACCTTTTTTTCAAATAGATATGGTAGATAGAATAGATTTCAGTGGGCTATAATATCATCAGCCAACTGTCATTTATATAGATTGAAACAAACCCAAGACAGAAATTGCACTGTAAGAGCCTGTGCAAAAAGAATGAAGTATATCGCTTAAAGAGAGTACAGTCTAATAAAAGGTGATACAGTTATCACAGATACAAATAGCTCTAGGTAGGTCTTGCCAGAAATGCAAAAGCGTCATAGCTTCAACAGCAAATGACATTGAATTTGCAAATCTTCTTGACGCCTGACCAAAGGTATCTGAAAACGATTTCCATTCGCTCAACAAATCTTAGAAGAGCAAACCAGCAATGAATTTGGCTTAGCGACTTTGATCATATTTAAATTAGTTTCCATGTCATGTTGTCAATGGTCATTTTGTAAATTTTTGTTTTAGGGATTAATAGAATAAGTGGAATAAAATAGAAGCTTCGAAAAATTGAGTTTGGTTCGCTCAAATTCAGCACGGCTCCTCCTGCTCGCATCTAACATGACGTTTTCTGCCTATAGTTCGCCGCTGACCTAAATCATGCACAGATTTGCATAGAGATCTGCTAAATGATTTTAATCACACTCAGAACCCCCCCCCCCCCCTTTGACGAAGAATCGATGGCACCATTTGCACTCATCACCTAAAAGACTTCAGTAAAATTTCTCTTTTTTCTTTGATTTCCCTTTTCAAGGGACTACACTGCCTAAGAACAAAGTGACACCACAAATTCACATTCTTTTACCCTTCCTGTGATTAACTCTCTCACAAAAGAATGGTTTATTATTCACAAGTATACACGTTTTCTAATTTATAAGAAACTTCAATCAGCACTAATGCTAAAAGCTTCTTAATTTGGCATCAAAATTTTGGAGTTTTAGTACTAAAAGCTTCTTAGTTGGTTTTTTATTTTGGGACCTAAAATTGTCTTATCGTTTCAAAGTCGAATATTTTTGGAAGAATATAAATGCAAATCGTCACGAAAAACCACGCAGGAAAAATCCAAAGTATATTTTCCAAAAAAACATTAACAGAAACAATTACCAGAAGGCTCTTTTTTTAAAAAAATTGAAATTTTAAAGTATCTTGATTTTTCTTGAACCTAAAAGTAAAGTCTTTTAAATTTTTTGGTATCCCAGTACTAGTTTCTCCTTATAAATAAAAAACGTGCATTTTACTCTAAAGACAGAACTCCGTGAAAAAAGTTTATGTCGACACAAAGTTTTAATCTCTTACAGACATAAAGCGTGATGAAATACCTGACCCACAATGGACAAGACAGGGAAATGGAAAAATGTACTCAATGACAGCAGCAAAAAATGGATTTTACGAAAACAGTGATATCTGTGAAAGTGCAGGGGGCTATCTAGCAACAGTGACAAACGTGGTTGATCAAGAGTCACTGAATGGCTTTATCAAGAAATCAAACTCCCCAAATGAACAGTTTTTCTGGATAGGTAAGTTTGTTGGTCTTTGTTATGCCTCCTTTTATCCATGGTATTCTTGTGTTGGGGGAGTGTTAAAAGCGATGTAAATGTCACGTTACTAAATGGGAAAAGTAGGTCACATCATTATGAATAAAAATCATGAAAGCGTTAACAGGGTACCTTCCAGTTGGTGACTTGAACAACGAGAACAAGCGACAAAAGGGTATTGGTGAGAACAGGACAGGAAAGAGAAAAGAGGAATTGGGTAACACACAACAAGGTTGTAGTGGTGGGGAGGAATAGTTGGGAGTAAGGGTAGGGGAGGATTACGACAGCTTATATTGGAAAAGATTGCTAGATTTCCATGACTATGGAGCCTAGAAAGGTATAACAGACAAAACATGCAGGGCCGTCGCTAAAGGAGGGGCGCGATACACAGAATCCGGTGGACACCTAACTTATCCTGTGGTTCTTCCTTCCTACACACCTGTAAAAACATTCCATTGCAAAATGAGGAATTTTTTGCCATCTTTAGGTGCTTTGTCGGCAAATTTTCAAGCCTGTCGTAAAAAAGGATGGCTCACCCAATTCATTAGCAAATGGGATCTTGAAATCCCCCTAAAGCAAGCACAATAGCTAGCGACGGCCCCGGAAGCATTTTCAATGTAATAAGCTGCCTTCATATCAATCTCTTATAATTCGCCCTCTTTATATCAAATGTAGAGAAATTCGCAACATTACAGCATTCTTAACAAGCTATTAAGTTCCAGCACGTTATTCCTACCCTTCTAAACATACGTCTGCATTTTTGTTAGGTCTTAATGTAGAAGGCTCAAACCAATGGATATGGCACAAAACCAAGCTACTTGTAATGAACTTCATGAACTGGTCACCAAGACAACCAGCAAATAACAATGCTTTGCAAGATTGTGGTGCAGCAGGACAGGACGGTACTTGGTTTTCAGTGGAATGTGACGAAAAGCATTTTGGGATTTGCGAAAAAGTCGGTGGGTGCATTTTTCGATATTTCGATGTTTAAAGCAAGTGAAGTATTTAATGCTGATGATGATAATGACTTATGACAATTGATAATGGTCGGTGATGATAATGATCATGATGAGATGATAATTAATCATCATCATCATCATAGCTGCTGTTTGGGGGATGGTGATTGTGTGTTGATGATTGTGATGCTCATTTTGGTTTTTGATTAATTATTAGTAGGATGATGCCAAATTCCCTTTTATAGTATTTGTCTTCCATAACGCTGGCGCAATGTTTTTCAGATCAGAAATCGGCGAATGCACTGACACCCACAACGAGACCAATCACTGATACTACCGCTTCTACAACTGCAAAGCCAAAGCCAGTAACAGCCTCTCCTAACGAGGCACCTGTCTCACAGGGAAATAAGCCTTCAAAGGAAATGAAAGAAGGGAGCTTTGAAAAGCACCCAAAGTTGGAGAAATCTGGAGAAGCTGAGAAAGAGAAATTCAATAACGGTGGTAAGTTTGGCATCTGATTTGGATGTTTGTTTTACATGTACTCAGACAGTCGTTTCTAATAAGGATGAGGGTGGGGGCGAAAATTGGAAATAGATTGGCTTGACAGAAATTCGTTACCATAGAGAGTGCGACCTTTCACTAGGAAAAAATCAATCGATGAATGAGTAAGTCAGCGTTTTACCATACCCTCGCCTGCATCGTTAAAGCAAATCGTTTCGTTACATGGCTTTCGAAATGTACAGTGGAAAGTTTTGTCTGATTTTAAGTTATGTCTTTCTCTTTACACCTTCAACTTGCATGCTTCATATCTTCCCTTGCCTTTCTTTTTAAACACGCACTTTCAAATCACCCACAAAATCTATTACAAAACATACATATGGTTGGTTAGAAAAGCCATCATTTTTCAAAGCGATTTCCACTATCTTCCTATTCCAGAACGTTGCAACCTGATAAAGTTTATTAACAATTACGGAAAGCCAGTGACCATCACGAGGAGTGTCAGAAGTCAGGAAAAGAAGCAATTTGTGATTGAAGGAAAGATGTACAAACTGAACACAGTGTTTCAAAAAGTACAGAATATCGTCCGGATGGAGCCCGTTGTTTATTCAGCAAAAGATGCTAAGAAGGATTCAAATCTTTTGCTGGACGGAAAAGACTCATTCACTTTAATGCCCGGAGATTGTGATGGCGAATTCGTTGAAGTCGAAATTTCTTCACCGGCAAAACCAGAAGGTAAAGTATGCCAAAATTTGGCTTTTCTAAGTAGGAACAGTAGAGAATATTGTTGACTTGGAAGGGGATGAAAATATAATACACTGCATGGCTATAAACAAGTTTTGGATACTATAGTCGGTTGACCCCCCCCCCCCCTTACTCCTTCCAATTAGTGAAGGCATGTGACCAAAACTGCAAATTAAACAACATGGTAAACTAAACAAGAAATAGAGGCGTTGGAATTTTTCAAAAGACATTGCCTCTGCGTAAGTGTACCAACAATCATAGCAAGATTATAGTTTTGGACAGAATATCAGCAAACATAAAATGCACTGTTTGTTTCTTTCTTCCTTTGCTTTTGATTTACATATGCCCTTTAAAAATACCTACCATCTTCAATTTCAAAGCTTTTGTGTACGTAAGTATTGCGTTAAGAACTTCCCACAATGGCAATGAAATCCTATATCGTATCTCAAATTATAGGCAAGCTCTATGACAACAAACATAATCCATTCTCTTTTGCATATAATATGAAATATATGCCAATGAATATCGAACGGAGTTTCATATGGAAAGGAAATATAAGAAAAAAAGTAAGAAAACTGCAATTAAGAGTTTCAACCCTGATAAAGATGGAAGGTAGCAAAATATCATTGTATAATCAAATTGCTTTGATCGTAAAGGGATAATATTACATGACAAAATGGAACATAAAGAAGACGAAAAAGTACCAAATGAAGAAAGTGGATTGAAAGAAGTAAAGCCTGCAACTGAAGTTCCCGACAAGAAGTCAACATGCAACGTCGAAACATTTGGGGGAAATTCTGAAAATTCCTGTTGTCACTTCCCCTTCAAATACGATGGAAGGATGTACCATGACTGCACATCAGTTAGAAAGAGGCATCTATGGTGTGGTACCACTAGAGACTACGACAGGGATGCACTATGGGGCTTTTGTTGTTTGGAGGGCGAATGCACGTCATAAAACTATCCTTCACACGAACAATCTAAACGAAACAAAACAAATTAATTCACATATATTTTACAAAGCACGATATATAGTTTAACTTGAAATTGTATATAGATGATATTTTTTAGTTTATAAAGAGCAGAATAAGTTGCATCATCAGCATAGTTAAAAATTTATTTCTCTTTCTTGGTATGATCCATTTATTATATCCAAGATATCCACGAATTTTATTGGATGGTAATTAAAATTAGATACAATTCAATAAGTTGTTTTACTTAGAAATAGAAAAAAACTCATGGGTGGTTTCAAAAAACAAATAGTATTTATGCATATTACCGGGGGTAGCAGAATCCACAAAACTGCTACTTTTCATCACATAATCTGGAAACATGTTTTATGTTCCCGTCAAATGAGCAGTTTTTTCATGACATGCCCAATAGCAGAAGGTAACCATAGATGTCATTTATTTGTGCAATAAAGAACTAATGTCTTTTTAAAACAGTACAAAAAGACAACCACAGCTTGTCAGAAATCAGCAGATATCTTTCGAATCCACTCCACATATTCGTCGAAACCCGACGTCTGCCAGAATCTCTACAACAACCAAAAGAATCAAAAATCCGTAATCCATGTACAAAAATACTGCCAATCCGTGAATCCGCAGACCCCTACACTTTCCCATTACAAAGATAGCTGTAATGTCTCCTCTCTTGTTGGCAAATGTCACGTCAGTAAACCAACATTTGATAGATCATGACAAAGACAATCATAGGACCTTGTGCTTGATTAGCAAACTTAAGTCCATATGCAATTTAGTCAATATGAAAACATCATTTATTCAATAACTTGTATGTCATAAAAAGTTAACCATATGTCCATCTTTACTATTCGCTAATTTCAATTCACATGGTAAACTTTAAGCCATTTTTCAAAAAACTTGACAAATGGAGCTTAAATCGGTAGTCCATAGAACTGCCTTATCAAGAAGAATCAAAGATACAGTGAAACCTCTAATAACAGTCACCTCTGTGCAAGACTACTTTCTGATCTGCAGCCAGTTGGTTTACTGTTACATTGTAAGCCAGTTGGATTATTTTATATAACTTTGAAACATATGTAATAAGTAAAGCAAGTGTATCATCGAGTCACTCTCAATGGAGAACATTGCTTTAATCACCCCCTATCCATAGTGGTCACCTCTAAGGGCCTGTTTACATGGAGACAAGCTTTCCGGGTAGCAGAGTTTCCTGGCAATACAGGCTCAATCAACTGCCAGTGTTTACATCTAGCTGGGAAACTTGAGCAGGCAGGATGAAATTTCTGCAAAAAAGGAAGTAATATGTGTTTGGCGCTATGCAAAGATGGGAAAAGAAAGTTTTGCATCAGGATGATTCCAGCAAAAATTTCCAAGAATTTGAAACCGATCTTGATGATAGAAAAAAACTTATGTTTTATTCTGCTGTTATTTCATCTGCAATGAATTTGTGCTCATTTTTGGTTTAATGAAAAGCAAATTATGATTTTTTAAAAAAGCCTTTTGCTGAAAAGAAACAAGACCATCAGAAAACTAAAGAGATACAAAAAATGCCAGATTGTTGAGAAAAATGCTACACATGGTACCAAACGTGCAGACAATTTTATCCTGCTTAGGCAGAAAACTCTGCAATTTACATTTACATGTTGGCCCGTAAACTCAGCTGGGCGCGATCCTGCCTCTGTTTCCATGTACAGAGGCCTTAAAACAACAGCCGCTAAGCTTGGTCATGAAAGATTTTGCTATTAAAGGTTCCACTGTATATGTAAAATAAATAACCTCTAGAAGTTAATTTGATTCTAATTATACTTCTAATTACAGTTGCTAAAAATTTCAAACATATTGCAAACATAATCCAATAGGGCTAACTGTCACTACAATAACCAATCAGTGGTGATTAGATGCATTGGGACAGAATAAGGTAAACAAGATTATGCATTATGTCTTTATTGCAAGGAATGATGCTTTATGACTCAGGAACATTTTTCAAAGATGTAAGAGGTATTTGATAGTTGGATATAACTCTTCTCAAACATAACTGATGCTAATATTGGGTTACTATATGAAATGATGTGGGAAAAGCAACGCAGGTACTATGGAGCTGGGAGCTATAGCATATAAAGAACTCTTAACTTGACCACCTCTTTTGATCTGGATTTAGCCCCCCCCCCCGCACACTTTTGTCAAGAGTATAACTTACCAACAAGATATATATGAAGAAAACCATAGGTACTATTTTGCAAACTGTTAGAATATCTACCATCTTTGCATGGGAAATAAGATTTCACATGTGATATTATTAAACTTTATCAAAAACATTAAACAAATAAAACCTGGAATTCCCACAAAGAAATAATTATGAATAGTAATAAGCCTAATCAAAAGCCCTATTGAATTTGAAGCAAATTAAAAAACAGTTAAGATTACTCTGAAAATTAAGGAAACCTGCATTCTATGTTTTTCTAACTCCATATTTTTTCTTCATTTCATCTAATTTCTTTTGTCTGCTTTGTCTTCGAACTTCAGCATCACCTCTGCTAGAGGGCCTGACCATGGGCTCCTCCATTGGTCTAAAAAATAAAGGCAAGTGTAGAAAAGGCAAGTGTAGAAAAGGACCTTGTTTTGACTCAGTTCTCATTATTTCCAATTCCAACAAATGGGATTTATCTTGAATAAATATTGAAAACAAATGGGTTTTAAATTGAACCAATATTGAAAACCTATCAAAGAATGTAGGTGTTAATTGATGAATCAGGGTAAAAAAAGAAAAGTAAAGGGACAGGTTTATTGGATGTAATCTGTTTATAATTGTTGATGGGACACAAAATAAACTGAAAAGTGGGAAAGTGCGCTGTGGGAGCACCAGGATGAAAAGGATCAGTGTGCATTATGCTATTCATTCATTAAAGAGTGCTTATAGCACTTCACATATTTGACAAGGAAAAATCCAGGAAATCACTGCAGGCAAATTTGAAGCAGTCTTCCAGTATTATTTTGTCAATTTAAAATCTGTCAAGCTATATATCTGTGAATGCTACACAAACTGAAATAAGCAAAACAATTACCTTGACACTTCACTTTGAGCTAATGGCTCATTGTCATCGTAAGATACTTCAGGTGGTGCCAGCTCTCCAACATACTTATCGTTTTCAAAGATGCCTTCAGTTCTAAAAGATCACAGGTTGGGATGAGCATTAATGAAAGCAAGGTGACTATTTCCTTTGTTTAGGATGAGTAAAGTCAACTATACCTATAATGGAAAAAATTAGTTTTACATACAGTGCGGTGAACCATTCGCATTATGATTTTGCTTTGCATTTTCATGTCCGTTCATTGTTCACACAGAATAACCATTGTTATACCAATTTTAATACTATTTGTTGTTTCCATGGATATGAGTTATTATTGATCATCTAGATGAACCAAATGTTAAAAATGCAGATTTTTTAAACTTTCATTCACTTTTGAAACAGCTTTTTACAAGACCTTGCATTGTGCTCATTCATTTTAGGGAATGCCTTCTATGAGGGGTACTTCAATCTTGCAAATAGCGTACAAGATTTTTCCTAAAAAAAGGATTTCTGGGGATTTTCATATAAAATAATAGGATTTTCACAAAAAAGGTGTACGAGATTTTATTGGAGTAATTTGCCCCTCGGCTTTCTATGTGCAAGCTTCACTAGAATAATCATTTGGCATCAGAATTTGGCATGCAGCAATTCAATGAATTTTCGCGCGCACCATCAGCCTAGGTTGAATTCCAAACATTGGAATTGAATGATTCGGCATAACTAGCCTATAATTCAATTTGCCTAATACAAGCAGCTATTTACGATGACAACACTATATACCATACATTGAAAGTTTGTACCAAACGTTAGAATCCCTTAGCAAAAATATCAACAAAATAACAACAAATATCACAAGTAAAGAAAAACACATACACTTCTCCGTTGCTAAAGGTATATTTTCCATAACCATGTTTTTTGTTTCTTTTCCACATTCCATCATAGGTATCTCCAGTGTCATAATAATACTGCCCTCTTCCATGCCTTTGCCCTAGGCAATTTCTTTCTCCAATATACTTACCAAACTCAATGTAATCATCTTCTCCTTCTGTCTTTTTCTCTTGCTTCGGACAGATACATCCCATGTTCTTCTAGAATTTTTTGAATTAGGCCAGTTCGGAAAACAGTTCTAAGTCCACATTTGCAATAGGAAAAGCTGTTAAAGTGTTTTCAGGTAAAGGATTTTACACGTCTAAGCAACTGCAGTGTCTTCAACAAATTTAAATTGTGTATTTTTTATGCTTACCAGTGAAAATTACCCCTTCAGTTGCAGCAAAATATTTTCGTTGAACATCATCCCTACTATGCGCATGCGTTCCTGTCAACAGTTCTCAGAACAAACTACTTCCTCTTTTCGATCAAAAATGGACTGGGAATAGTTCCGAAACGTGACGTCATATAAAATATTTACCCATATTTCCAAATTTTTAAAGGAACACCAAAATGTACCTCTACAATTGCAAAATCCTTTATATATGTTGAAAATTGACCGAAATAAAGCAAGCGAGATAACTAATGGATTGACCTACTTGACTTACATGACTTAGATGCATTATTCCGAGGTGATATTCGCACACTTTTCGTCAAAACATTTTCTCCATTTCTTTTACATCTTTTTCCAAAGTTCGGATCGGTTTTCCAGTATCCTCACCTATTTGGTCAACTAATCTTTTGGGAGGTCTTCCACGGGGGCGACGACTTGGAAAATTGTCTTGTATGACCGGTAAACACGGCTTTCACCTCTTCTTCTGATCACATGACCAATCCAGTTCAGCCTGCGTTTCTTCATCAGATTTAAGATGTCATTTTCCATACCAAGATTTCTTCTTAAAGTTTCACATTCGAAAAATTACATATAGAGGATTGGAAATTTGGTACTTGGCGACTCCACAGAGAAAATCAGTAAAGATACTGCGAATAAAATCACCATTCTTCAGCAATATCATGTGCATAACTTGCTATACGGGTTAGACAAACTCTAAGGCAAAAACGCAAGAAAATTTTACTAAAATCGAACGAGCTACTAAATTATTGCACTTCTACGAGGGTGACTTGTGGTCTTTTCGCAAACCCATAAAGACAATTTTACAAAATTCAGACTGGAAATGTCGGTTAATTTTTTCGCACAAAGATGGAAATTTTCATACAAAAAATAATCGCCAAAAGTGCTCTTCTAGCCTCCGTTTGTACTTTTTGCATATCGAAAACGAGTTTTATACAACATTGCAAATAGAAAGGCATAGTCTTGCACGAGCATACGAACGATATACTGAGGCACTGTCAATTGCCGGGGACTTGCTGTTCTAAAATTGAGGGGCCTAAAATTTTCGACCACATCCTAAAAATTGTAACTTTTCCTGACCACACCCATTACATAGTTGGAATACTTTAAATGTTTATCAATGCAACTGGTAGTTACTGTTTGAAAAGCAAAAAGCAGATCTTAAATCGTGTTAATGATCTTGTTAAAATATAATAATAGCGCCAACAAGAGCAAAAAGTATTAGCAGATGTATCAGAAACTTGATTGCACAAGATGACACAAAAATGGTCAACAGAAGTATGTGACTTGCTGATATTAGGAAATTAGCAAAAAATCCTTGGGTGTTACTTAAGTCGCACTTAAAACTTGATGGGCATGGCTTATGTGGCTAGGTTAGATTGATTAGGATGGAGGGGGAAACATGTTGTCCCCACTGTTGAAAAAAGCACGCGGATGAATGTTCTATCAAGCTACAATCTTGGACACAGCTGTTGAGACAAACCCCATAGCCCGTGTCGGATAGGGATGCATGTATAGTCCAATACTCACAACCGACCCCATTTAAGGTTGGCGTGTATGAACTTTAATAGCAGAGATATCAACATTAAAGTAGGGGAAAGGGAATTGAAATCTAAACAAAAACAGTCCAAACATTTAGCTGCTAAAATATTTTCTTAATGCAACCAGGACTAAAACGGGAATATAAAGTTATCTGACTTAATGCCTTGTGTGATTTCTCTTTGCACAATAATGGAAAGACTTCCGACGCTGTCTCTTGTCTCGCACAGTCTCTATATTTAATATTTTCAACAGCAATGAGAATGGAAATAAAAATTCAATACCGTAACAGTCAAGAATTTCAAGATTTCATTAGCATATTACAAGTTAAAGTTGTAGCTTTTTACATAGCAAATAAAGAAAACACACGGGGTAATTCATCATACATAATAATCTCCAAACAAGTTTTTGTTTGTAACGCAATGCAACACAAGATTTTTCGTACGAGATACTTTGCTGTTTATACTTTGGGTGCATCCTTCTGTTATCCATACATCATTTCAGCCATGGCAGACATTGGTTTTGGCAAAGACAAAACCTGTTCCAAATAGTCAGCCAAATCACTCGATTCAGTGTCGAAGTAATCCTCTGGACTGCAAGCAGACCCATTCCTAAACTCCATGCTACAGGATCTATGAATGGTTTTTCCTTTTATATTTGAGCCACCTGATTCTTCCAGATTTTTCTCCGGCTCTTTGTCAGTAGCAGAAGTTCTTTTGATGGTTCTCTTTTTAGATATTTCAGGTAACATTTTTACAGGTACTTTAAGCTTGCTCTCCTTTAGCAAAGATTTCGGTCCAGTTTTTCTTGTTTTATGTAAGGCGACGTCAACTAAATTTTCGCTTTTTAAAGGTCTAAGGTGATTTCTGCTTTCTCGTTTACATCCATTTTGGTGTCCTTTCCTAAAAAATAAAAAAAGTATTTCAAGTAAGTAAACACCTACTTGTTTTAATCAAATGGAGATCTAACTTAGAAAATTACAATACCTATACATATTGATGGTACCTAAAATAAAATTTGCGACAAGATTTAGAATGCGCAAAAGCCACGTGAGCAGATGTATATTCTAGAAATGGCTTGGATGGATCTCGCTAAGAATAGATAAAGAAACGCTTGGAAACAATAATGTACCACGTTAAAAGGAGGTATCTTCCTTTAATGATGATTGCTTCTGCAGAGCTCTCAAGTTCCCTTATATTTAAGTGGAATTATTTATAACAAAGATAAGAGAAATACTTATATAGTGGAAACTTTTTTTTTATACACAGCCTAAAAAGTACATTTTACAAGAACAGGATTACAAAGACGATGCCAATGGGAGCACGATGCCAATGGGAGCATAGCTGGTTCGATCAAAAGACAAAGAGGCTACAACTTGAAAAGAAGATAAAATTTGGACAAGATTTTGGTGTGGTCTTTAGTGCTGTTTCTACATTACTATACATTTAATGCTAAAAGATAGATAGAGAAGGATGAAATGCTAGATAAGCTAAACTATTGTGGTATTTTCTGGTGCTACAAGAAACGCTCTGATGTATGAATGAATTTTAGCGTTGGTTCCCAAATTATTTTATTTTCATTATGTGAAAATCTTGTGTCACCATACAACATAATATGCACAAGGGTTTGATTTGACAGGTTTGAAATGCTATTTAGTTGAAGTATCTCGTTAATCGAGCCAAGGAGATCACACCTTTGATCATCATATGCATGGCAATGCAGCAAGAAGTGTTCAGTATCCTCAATTCCGCCGTTAACTAGGCACATAGGATTGACTGTGTCCTGAAAGTTATGACTGAATTTGTGTGAATTTAGTTTACTGAGGCCTACGCGTAGCTGAGTGAGAATGGCATCATAACTTTCATAAAGAGGCTTAAGAGAGCAGAGCGGATAAGAGTAGATATTCTATTTTTGAATAAGCTGACTGTAGGCGATTCTCTGATCTCAGAGGCAAGGCTATTCCATTCTTGTAAACAATTTGGGTAGAAGCTTGACTGGAAGCACTCTTTGACTTGACTGAAAGGGTAAAATTTGTCAATACACAGGCACTGTTATCAATAAGGGGACTGTTTTGAAAATTAAAGAAAAATAAACTATTAATGTACACTGTAAAAGCCTAAAAATGTCCTTCAATTATGCCCTATAATAACCCTGTAGTGGGACCCTTTTGTGACTTCTGTTATGACTGTTGGAATGTGCAATGAAGCTTTATGCCTTTCATATCATTAATATGACTAACTTTTTACCATTTGAGGCAATTTTTACTAGCAATTGCAGTCCTTAACAAACCTCTGTTTATCTGGTTAAATATCATCATCAATTCATATTCTTTATTATATATACTCTGATTCTGGACAAAAATGAATGATTTTGATTGATGTTGTTTGAAGGCTTCCAGATTTCTTGCCAATTATCTGAGATTTATTTGTTAAAGGGAAATTTTCCCCTAGCTATTTAAGGGAAAACTTTATATTTCAATGCTTTATGCAAACGAGGATGGCTCAGTTGTTAGAAGCGCTGACTACAGACACAAGGGTCAGTGGTTCGAGTCCCTGACATGACCAAATTTTCACCCAGAGTGGGGAGAGTAGCCAGCTCTCTGTAACAACAACTACTGCATACCAGCCCGAGTTTAGCACCAAGAAAGCAAATCAACTTAGGTTATATATGTTCATAGTGTTTTCATGGTTCTTGGTGATTGTAAACAATTCAGAATTATAGAAATATACTCTCAACATGGCCTCTGAGGATTCTTGTCTTTACTTGACTCTATATTTTCTCACTTTCAAAGATATATTTTAGTTGATTATAGGCATTTTTGAAAGAATTTTTCCTCCGTTTGTACTATTCCGAGTTTCACCTAGACTTGCTAGATACTTACACTCTCTTACTATTCCATACTCCTCAGTTTTGTGTTGATAACAATCAGGTTCTTATCTTCAAGGAGAAAATATATCACTTTTTTGCACAAAGATGCACTAAGAAACTTCTGGCGGGAATTTTAAACATTATTTTTGAAAGCTACACCGTCAAATACATATATATCCAAAAAATGGTAGTTAACCAGTGAAAATCGTTCAGAATTTGCATTTGAAATTTTAATGACATCATACTCTTTTGTTATAGGTATTGTTCTAGGAAAGAAAAGGTTCAGGTGAAGTCTATATTCTGGCAATCTAATGTTTTACTTTACCTTGGATATTTTTTTGGGGTCATGCAAACCATGACAGCTCTGAAAATATATGATTTTCAACACCCCCTTCCCCAGTTACCAGTGTTTCACCAGCTTTTTGATCCCTTTCGGACTCTTGGATTAGAATGACTATCGAGACAGAGCTTTGGCTTACCCATTTTAATTTTACAAACAACTATATTATATATTTTTTACTAAATCTAATGAATAAAACTAATGTAGAGGTTACCTCACAGACAGTATATTATCTGAAACTTTATTAAACTTAAAATGAAAGCAAGTTTTTGTAGCTTTGTTTGTTATTCAAATTATTTAAGAATGTTCTACATGCATACATATACAAATACACACATGCATTACGGAATTTCCAACGGTAACATGCATATTCTTGTCAATAAACCCCTGTTTTTGGACATGCAGAATTCGAATATTCGACCAGAAAAAACCACCTGAGCCTTCTTGGTCATAAAATAGCCATTTAAAGGAAAAATTCTCCTGAACGGGAGAAAAGATGTGAGCTGCCAATGATTTGAATTCTCCCGAACAGGAGACATTTCTACCGAACGGGAGACTTCTACCGTTCGGGAGACAAAACGCTTCTATCCCTAGCTGATAAAACAGAAGGCAGTCAAAAAATAAAGTCTTTTTTAGCGCTCAACTGTTCATGAATGGAGGCCAATGAAGTTTAGATTATTAAAGAGTGTATGTGGGATGTAATGTAAAGAATAAAGTTACTGGCATCACAGTTTTGATTTCAATATCTTGCGACTGGTATGGGCCTATGGAGGGCTCGCCCTCACGTTGATGATAAAAGATCAGAAAAAAATGTTTTGTACTGAAAATATTGACAACAATAATACCTCTCTACTGCTTCAAATTTAAGATCTTTGATTTTCCCAAAGATTTCTTCGAAAGCTTCTTCAACTCCGCGCCCAGCTTCCATCATTCCTGCTTTGTTTTCAACTCATCCTACAAAAATCTGCGCCATCATTGTGTGACGTCATGAATGTGGTTGTCAGTTTCATAATGTGGTTGCGTTGCTGCTTCTTGTTCTGGGTTGTCATGGGAATTATGACAATAAAAACACTAGCATCCTATCCTTTGATTCTTTTTGCACCAAGTTGCGAATGCAGCAAAAGCATTATCATGTCATAGAATCGTATGTTGGATCCTACAAACGCTCAGTTTTTATCATAAAAAACTTGCTATAAAAAGAGAGAAACCCAAAAACGATGAAACCTTGATACTGGAAGCAATATTGTTGAATAATGCTATTTGAAACTAATTAGAAATCCCTAAAACAAAGAGCACAACAAAGTTTGGAAAAACGGACAGATTGACTTTTAGATTGATAAATATGGCTATAATAGCCTAAAATTTTCGAATAAGTCGAGTTCCGATGAGAAGCATGTAGGTCAAATCACCAGGGACGGATTTAAGCAACGATGATGGGGGGAGGGTGTTACGCACTAATTGGATTTTGGTGCCACACCCTTCAGGTCCAGTGGCGATTTTATGGGGGGGGCCAAGGGGGCCACGGCCCCCCAGAAATATTCTTTGCCCCTGGTTTTGCCCCTCCAGTTTTTTCAAAAGTTTCTATTAAAAATTCAATGTTTTCTGCCAAAGCTGTTCAATCGTTTTTTCATTTTGTTAGGGTTGCTCTCTTTACTTTCCTCAATGCTATCTTTATTGCATTTAACAAACTAGGGGCCCCGATAAGCGTTTTGGTTTGTAACCGAGGTGGACATTTAAAAAATTTGGGCTCCTTTCTAATAAGTTACCAAGTTAAAACCAAGTATTACCAAGAGTCATTACCAAAATGTTAGTGAAACCTCTGCTTGGATCAAAAGAAAGCTGAGTTTTTGCTTGCTTAGAACTGCAGTAATTTGTATAAGAGGTTCTAGGTCCCGACAACATGTTGTCCCTATTGGTGAAATGTGTGACATTGACACTAGAAACAATTTATCTAGCTTCACAATTTACAATTTATCTCTAATTTATCAATCTATATATTAATTAAAAATATTATGTTTGTTACTTAATTGTATGTTCATTTAATTTTGTAAACCGGCAGCCTATCGGTATATAAACAGTGCTGAATTCATATATATTAATTATATTCTTCCTTAAAAAAGTGTTTCCAAGTATTCTGTAGTTACCAAGAAAAACTTATTCTTGACAATCATTTAAATTCTATATTTGCTATATATTATCACGAAGATCCACCTTCTTGCGGTGGGGTGCGCAGGGTCAGCCCAATACCATCCCAGTATACCTTGGTAATCTACTATTGCTTATTGGAATTAGTATGACTTAAAATTCTGTGTAACAGAATGGATTGCTTGATCTCATGGAGGTTGGATATAAGACATACCTATTATGGAAAAATTTTACCAATCAACCTCATAAAGCTATTAGATTTTTATTTTATAGAAGTTTAGTTCTTCTGTTGAAAATCATGATCATGATGCATTATTGTTAAACAGATCAAACTCAGTAGAGTATCAGAACAAAGTTACTTTTAGTCAAATAACAAAAGGTCCCAAACCTTTAGGGGCCCCCAGCAACAATGCCGTACTTATCTATGGGGAGCTAAGAACCGGTACCTTGTAGCTAGCTAATTTGAGCCACCACGCCACTGCTTTACATTCTACTAGTTCCCAAAGTAGTAGCTAGCGTTGGCTCGTATAACTGAAAGTTTGGCCCCCGGTTAGCCCCCCCCCCCGATTTTTAAGGCTAGAATCGCCACTGCAGGTCACTGTAAAATTATGGAAACGTTTTTGTTACTACATATCACCAAAAAGTGATTTTTACCGAATGGAAGAAAATTTACCGAAGGACACAGGCATATTGGGTGGGATGTCGCACCCCCTATGCCCCCGCTAAATCCATCCCTACAAATCACACCTAATCGTCACTCAGCAATTTCAGTGTGTTAAAAATGTTTCTGCTCATATTTATTCTTATTTGTTCACATTACTAAAGATGCAAGATAATCAATGATATAGAAGCGCCTAAGGCGCTAGATGTCTAATTTGGGTCATGCTACGTATTGCCGAGTGAGGCAAATTTGTTAACTTTCGCCATTTTAAATAGTGGCAAAAAGCAAGCTGCAATAGGGTAGGGAAAATTGCTTGTTTTAATGAATGATTTTCTCGTGGCTCACAATTATTTCAGTGCCTTTTCTGATGCAGGTAGTTAGAGGAGATATAAATCAACAACACATAACAATTTTTTGGGGTTTTTAAAGAGAATTTTAAAAATTATGGTTCTTTTAGTTAACGCAGTTACTGGGGGAATATGGCAGTGGCTTGTCGTGTTTTTATGAGTTGAAAAAGTATGTGTTTGCAATTTTTATCTTCAAATAGATAAGAAAAACTTTTTAAGTCTATTACCTAATAATATAGACCATTTTAGATATATAATTCTTGAACTTTTCTGTCTGTCATTTAGAACCTAATATGGCATGAGTAGGACAAGGACAGTGCGAATGTTTTATATTTAATTTGTCAAATTGAATTTGTAGAAAAGAAATTTGATATGAATCAAATTTCTTTCCTCTTGGTAAGGCTAAATTAGAAATCTTTGTCGTGAAAGTGTACCCCCGAAGGTATTTTATAGGCCTAAAGATACGGGGAGGGACGCATTGTGTTGAAGAATAATTACAAGCAACGAGTGTGGTCAGGGGCGGTCTGGCCCGGGTGGCAAAGCGGCGATCGGCCCTGTGTACAAAAAATTTACGGGCCTTTCCGCGTTGGAGAAAATTTTTTAACTTAATGTCAAATACTCAATGCCCTAGACTGATTATATTGCGATTAAAGTCCCAATACATGCGCTTCAAACCACCCAAACCCTGGTTTCCGTTTTTTCAGCCATGTGTTCAATCTAACGTGTACCCTGGGTCCCAGAGCCACAAAATTTCGAGCGCGTAAACAGAATGCCAAGCAGAGAAGCGAAAGAACGTACTCTTATCTTCTATTTCCGCTCTCTAATTGTCAGAGACAGTGCTGTGGGAACGAAATTCATATTGGGGGGGGGGGGGCGGCTGCTCATTGTATTTATTTCCACTTAGTACACTGTTATACAGGACATAAGACTTAGGCTGCACTTATTGGGAGGGGGGCTTCAGTAAATGAAAATAACGTAACATTCAAAACAGGAAATTCAGAAGAGAGATGACAAGGGGTCGTCACTATCATCTGGTTACAGAGATCTGTATCAGGATTTAACAATGCTAAGAAGATTTGTTGACACAAAGAGGCAAAAGAGCGTTAAGAGCCTTTTTTCAAGATTTCAAGTTCATAGAATGTCAGAATTGCTGGCATTTGCAAATTGCTACCAGCAGCTTATCGATCAAGTGAAAACAACAACTGGTGGAAATAGAGACCCTGAAAACAGATGTTCTCAAGAAACAAGCTCTTAGAGAAGAAACATATGGAGAGGAAAACTGTGACTTTCAAGGTGGGGATTCACAAAGAGAGAAAGGACCCCAAAGTCGACATCGATACCCTTTATCAAAAGGGTAAAAGCTTGCCAACTATGCACACCCTGCGCATTCAAAACTTTGTACCGATGCTCATTTTTATTTTTTTATATATTTATATCTTTTATCATATATAACAATTCTATAAGAATATGAGCATCAAAACTGGTCAAAAATTGAGATCAAATTAGGAACAAGCTAAGGCTGAGTTACTGTTTAATGCAAATTTGAAGAACATTTTATCCCAAAACGAGGATTTTTAGCCATGTGTGGTTGCTTTTCGGTGAATATTCAATCTTGTCGTCAAATGAAGGCTGGCTCACTCACTTTGTTGGCAAATAATGCCTGAAAACCTCCCGAGAAGCTAGCAATCGCACCGCTTACACCCTATTAATTTAAGAGCAAATTAAGGACAATCCACCCTCGGATTTTTGTGAAAATTAAGAACAGTCAGCCTGAACCTAATTATTAGTGATTATTGAATACAACATGCACTAATAAAAAATTAGTAAAACAACATAATAATAAAATTAGTGAATACAACATGCACCTAGCAGCATACCCTTCCTTCTACAACGCGTATAAATGCTTGATGACACTTAGCTGCACCCAAGTTTCCTTTGACAGATTATTCAGCGCTACTAATAATTTCAAAAGAAGAGAAAACTTTCCACTTGATTACGAGCAAGTCATTGGCCAATTTGCTGATTCATTTGCACTTCTTCGAAAAGAGTTGAAACTCTGAGAATTTAAATAAGTTTTGATCTTGATTCTTAACTCTACATGGGATTTTAAAGCCTGTTTACACGAGAGGAAAGGTATGGATCCAATTGGGTCCGAATTTACGAATTAAAGTCGATATACTGCTGCTGTTTAGCGTATTGCTTTATTATCAATTTTTATTGAATCAATCGTATTCTAAGCCACATTGTTAGTGGGTTTTGGCTCAATTTTCCCCGCCACGCCCTAAACCGGGCCCTTAAGTTTTCTAGCCACCCTGCGATTTTGACGCCAGACCGCCCCTGGTTTCGAAGCTGCTTATATCTTGGCCATAGTGCTGGATCTCTCTCAGCCCGTCTCTTAATATGGTCTCTCGCACATCAAATTCTTGATGCTTGGAGAAATCCATGGTACATGTGCATGCCCCGTCTTAGCGGTCCTTTTTTTCAATGGGGCATGCACATCCAAGACAGCGAGAAAGAGATCGTAGAAATTGCTAGCCATCCTATTAGGGTCATCCGATCTACATGACATAGCCATCTCCCAGTCAATACTACGCAAGTCATTAAGGAAAGAGTCACGGTCATAATTTTTCAAACTGCGTGACTCTGTCTTAAATTTCACATCATTGACATGAACTCTAGCGTTTAATTTTCTAATACTGTATGTCATATAGTGGTCTGTAATACCGATTTTTACGACCGATACATTACAGAGGTTGTTGGATCTGTTTGAAGCAAGGTGATCTATTAACTAAAAAGTTTTATTAGGCTCTTTATCTTTATCTTAGTTAAGTTAAGACCCCGTTTACACTGTCCCGTGCAAATTTGGAACCGTGACAAAACTGTCGCGGATCGCCCTTCCGTTTACACTAGCACTGTGAAACCTTGACGATTTTGCTCTGCTATCCGGAACAGTTTTGACCCTGCTTGAAAGAGAACAAATTTTGTACCATCACGGTTCCGTTTTTGAACGGGACAGTGTAAACACCTATCCGAGATGATTTTATCACAGATTTACAAAGAGGTTTATTTGTATGGCTGTTTCAGGTAATCGAGGCTTTGATTGTGGCTTAACTACGTTGTCAAATTCTGAAGAAAACGAAACTCTGAAGAAAAGACGACCACAGAAAAGGCTTGTATTGTTTTCCAGTCCAAGCCTTGATTGGACTTTGCAGTTTTGTAGTCTAAAATAACACTGAAAATTAAAGCCACCTTGTCGCTCGTCCAAGTAAAGTACCATTAAATTAAGGTCGTACCGGTACCGTGTAAACGGAACCGCTAAACGGAACAATTTGGAACCGCGGCAGTGTAAACACTTGCGAACCGTAACGGTACAAAATTGTCCCGGGACAGTGTAAACGGGGTCTAAGTGAGCTTCTGCTAGATGCCCAAGGCATGATAGGGCAACTGATAAATTATTACTGAATGTTTTATCTTTGACAAGATCAATTTACGAAATTTACAGCAATGCTGACATCTACAGGAGATGTTTTGTTTTTGGTTCTGGGAATTTCGATTTGTTTTAACTTTTGATTAGAGAGTCTTTCCGGTGGTTATACGAGAATTACAATACATGAACTCTTTATCGAACTGACGAGGAAAATTCACATTTTTTGAACAAAGCAGGAATCTGGAATAGCCGCAAATAGACATTTTCGCATGATTAGGTAATATCTGAACGTTCCCATACCCAACTGCCAACGCATCGATAATCTTATCCAGATACAACCATTCTGAATGGAAAGAACATAGAATTGTACTCAGTTAATGCTTCAAAAGTGAGAACCATCTCAGCTATTCGATATCAGGCATTTGAAATAATTCGCATTAGTCATAAGTGAAGAAATTAATTTGCGCTGGTCATAAGTCTTGGTTAATCACAAGTCTTGGGCGTTTTTGAAGATTTCGGAAAACCATTCAATAAATTATACAATTACGAGAAGTTAGCAGAAACTGGTGGAAATTTGATACATCATTGGTGTAGTTTTTCTCAATTAAATGGTGGAGCTAAACTAAACTGTAAAATCTATGACGCCGAAACCACAACCAGGGCGAACTTTTTATGGAAACGTTCTTTTCAGAGGTCAATTGACGGTTTTAATCAATTTTAGTTCTGTGCGAATATTTATAAATATAACTCGAAGCAAGGGCGTAGCGGGAAATTTCGCCGTGTCCTGGTGGGCCGGTGGAGAAGGAAAACTGTGGATAATTTTTCGCAGGTAGAAAGGCCAAAATTTGGTGTATCCTACAAAGCAGTGAGAGATCAGGAGCGGTAAAAATGTAAGTGGAAAGAAACGTAACGTTCGGCAGAAAACCTTTCAAAATTGTTTTAGTGTTGACTCAATCCGGGCAGACTCACAATTGCGTTTGGAAACCAAGTTTAAACCCACTTTCCGTTTAGAATACAAATTGAACAGAATTTATCCTGGGTGAACTCAACACAGGTTGAACCCGGGTAGGTTTTGTAGTGTAAACCGGGCTTTCGATTGGAAATAATTTCACTTGCTTTCATTATTTAGCGTCGGAGTTCAAGTAAATTTTGTTCTACTTTTCCGAGCTATTTTGAACATTATTTCTTCCTTGTATTCCTATTGTAATTTTCTAAATGTATTATCAGTCATTCTATCAGTTCAATTTTGCGTAGACAGAATATGCTCAATGCATTCTAAACAACAGGTTACACCATTCAATCTTTTCCTCTCTTGGGTACAGTTATATTTTAGCTGCAAGTCAGCGCTGTGAATCATTTTTCTCTTATCGCAGTAGCTGCCTAAAAAATTCACCATATCTTTGAAACGCGTTCAGATTTGTAAGAGTTATTAGTTTCTATAGACTAAATTTTCTTGATTACTTAGATAAAACATGAATGAAAACTATGGACGAAAATTTGCATAAAAAGAAGCATAAATAAAGGAGATTCCTGGGAATTCGGAGCCTGGAGAAATCCCGAACTAGGCAGGCTTAAGAAGGTACCTTTCAGACTTGTTTTAGTGTTCCCAACTTTTTAAAAATAAAATTTTCGCAACTTTAGATCTGCAAAATTTTTTTAGAAAAAAGAAAATTATGCTTTTTTGCATTGCTCTACTTTTCAAATGAATGTACAGCGAGGAGCCAGGGGGAGCGTGAGAAGTGACGTCATTGGCAACATAATAGAGGGGTCTAGAGAGATGGTGACACAGGGGGGCAGGGGGCCTATAAATCTCTAAATTATAGGTGATATCATTCATGTATGACCCTGTCATGAATGTCAAATGCCTTGTCTTATAGGTACGCTGATTAACGAAGTTCCTATATTTAATTTTGGTTTTGTTGTTGCGAATGCTGTCGTTTTTATGTCTGATTTAACGTGCAGAAAACACGGAGCCAGCAAGAGACGATATTGCGTGACCGTTGCGTCTTGATGAATTTACTGACTGACTTAAATACAAGGCGTATACAAATAAAAACGAGGGGACGCTACAAATGTGTTGTTTATTACGTTACGTGGATACGAAGACAATGGGAAGTGTTAATGACAGAGACACAATGGAGGACATGATTACGTTTAGACAATGGTCACTACAGTCTACGCTATACTATCGAACCTTGTTTCAGCCTGGGTAGGGGGTTGAGTGAACCCAAGTAGCATTTTCTGTAGTGCGAACACAAAGTTACCTAGCCAAGGTTGATCTGGGATGATTTTGCCCGGGCAGGCTATGTTGACTCGGCCTATGTTGACTCGGCCTATGTTGACTCGGCCTATGTTGACTCGGCCTATGTTGACTCGGCCTATGTTGACTCGGCCTATGTTGACTCGGCCTATGTTGACTCGGCCTATGTTGACTCGGCCTATGTTGACTCGGCCTATGTTGACTCGGCCTATGTTGACTCGGCCTATGTTGACTCGGCCCGGGCTGACTCGGCCCGGGCTGACTCGGCCCGGGCTGACTCGGCCCGGGCTGACTCGGCCCGGGCTGACTCGGCCCGGGCTGACTCGGCCCGGGCTGACTCGGCCCGGGCTGACTCGGCCCGGGCTGACTCGGCCCGGGCTGACTCGGCCCGGGCTGACTCGGCCCGGGCTGACTCGGCCCGGGCTGACTCGGCCCGGGCTGACTCGGCCCGGGCTGACTCGGCCCGGGCTGACTCGGCCCGGGCTGACTCGGCCCGGGCTGACTCGGCCCGGGCTGACTCGGCCCGGGCTGACTCGGCCCGGGCTGACTCGGCCCGGGCTGACTCGGCCCGGGCTGACTCGGCCCGGGCTGACTCGGCCCGGGCTGACTCGGCCCGGGCTGACTCGGCCCGGGCTGACTCGGCCCGGGCTGACTCGGCCCGGGCTGACTCGGCCCGGGCTGACTCGGCCCGGGCTGACTCGGCCCGGGCTGACTCGGCCCGGGCTGACTCGGCCCGGGCTGACTCGGCCCGGGCTGACTCGGCCCGGGCTGACTCGGCCCGGGCTGACTCGGCCCGGGCTGACTCGGCCCGGGCTGACTCGGCCCGGGCTGACTCGGCCCGGGCTGACTCGGCCCGGGCTGACTCGGCCCGGGCTGACTCGGCCCGGGCTGACTCGGCCCGGGCTGACTCGGCCCGGGCTGACTCGGCCCGGGCTGACTCGGCCCGGGCTGACTCGGCCCGGGCTGACTCGGCCCGGGCTGACTCGGCCCGGGCTGACTCGGCCCGGGCTGACTCGGCCCGGGCTGACTCGGCCCGGGCTGACTCGGCCCGGGCTGACTCGGCCCGGGCTGACTCGGCCCGGGCTGACTCGGCCCGGGCTGACTCGGCCCGGGCTGACTCGGCCCGGGCTGACTCGGCCCGGGCTGACTCGGCCCGGGCTGACTCGGCCCGGGCTGACTCGGCCCGGGCTGACTCGGCCCGGGCTGACTCGGCCCGGGCTGACTCGGCCCGGGCTGACTCGGCCCGGGCTGACTCGGCCCGGGCTGACTCGGCCCGGGCTGACTCGGCCCGGGCTGACTCGGCCCGGGCTGACTCGGCCCGGGCTGACTCGGCCCGGGCTGACTCGGCCCGGGCTGACTCGGCCCGGGCTGACTCGGCCCGGGCTGACTCGGCCCGGGCTGACTCGGCCCGGGCTGACTCGGCCCGGGCTGACTCGGCCCGGGCTGACTCGGCCCGGGCTGACTCGGCCCGGGCTGACTCGGCCCGGGCTGACTCGGCCCGGGCTGACTCGGCCCGGGCTGACTCGGCCCGGGCTGACTCGGCCCGGGCTGACTCGGCCCGGGCTGACTCGGCCCGGGCTGACTCGGCCCGGGCTGACTCGGCCCGGGCTGACTCGGCCCGGGCTGACTCGGCCCGGGCTGACTCGGCCCGGGCTGACTCGGCCCGGGCTGACTCGGCCCGGGCTGACTCGGCCCGGGCTGACTCGGCCCGGGCTGACTCGGCCCGGGCTGACTCGGCCCGGGCTGACTCGGCCCGGGCTGACTCGGCCCGGGCTGACTCGGCCCGGGCTGACTCGGCCCGGGCTGACTCGGCCCGGGCTGACTCGGCCCGGGCTGACTCGGCCCGGGCTGACTCGGCCCGGGCTGACTCGGCCCGGGCTGACTCGGCCCGGGCTGACTCGGCCCGGGCTGACTCGGCCCGGGCTGACTCGGCCCGGGCTGACTCGGCCCGGGCTGACTCGGCCCGGGCTGACTCGGCCCGGGCTGACTCGGCCCGGGCTGACTCGGCCCGGGCTGACTCGGCCCGGGCTGACTCGGCCCGGGCTGACTCGGCCCGGGCTGACTCGGCCCGGGCTGACTCGGCCCGGGCTGACTCGGCCCGGGCTGACTCGGCCCGGGCTGACTCGGCCCGGGCTGACTCGGCCCGGGCTGACTCGGCCCGGGCTGACTCGGCCCGGGCTGACTCGGCCCGGGCTGACTCGGCGGTTTGAAATAATGTCTTGTTAATGCGAAAGAGGGTTGATCCCGGTTAACTTTTCTACTGCGCATGCGGAATAAGGTTGCGATTGGAAAAAAGTGCCAATTTTTCTGCTTCTTGTCGCACAGCTTGTGCTTTCTATCAGACTTAAGGTTACGGAAAACGTTTTCTAGACGAAACCATATCTCGATTTCTCCACTTTTTAGAGCCGAACTTTTAAGGCACACAATTATAACCATGTTTGAAACTAGCAGAAGTTTTGAAAATGCAAAAAATTCCATGTAAACGGAATTTTCCATAACTTTTTTATCAAAACTACTAGTTGAGGTCTGAAAATCTCTTGACTGGTTGAGCTGTTTATCGTTGCTTTGCGGTTGTGGACGCACGTCTTATTTACAATATCGCATAGCACATCCAGTATCCAATCTATGAGTGTTTTCATTCAAACAGGCTTATTCATCTTAAAGCTTCAAGTGACTTGACCCGGATTTCACTTTGGTTTACGAGTGTACCTTGCAAGTTCAATTAGTAAAATTCCGTTTTTTACGGACTTACAACTTGAAAATGGCTTTGAAAAAAGCAAACATTTAGTAAACTAAAGCTTTTCGTCTGACACTCTTCAGAGTTTAAAACATCAGAAATAGAACGAAAACTCTACGTTAGGAAATATATACACTCCCCTCACAAAAGTATTGCACCACCTCGAAGGAGGGAAAATGGCGCAAGAATTATCGAAAGCTATTGTTGTGCGAATTGATTGTGTTTAAGTGGCGAATGGGAGTGTGTCGGAAGTGAAACAACCACCAATCAAAACTTTAATCTTTTAAGAAAACTTTTTTTAAAATAACAGTTTCAAAACGTCTTTTAACAGTTTCAAGTTTTAATATTTTGACAGGAGCTATGAACTTTGAAACCGCTTTATGCCTTCTTGAATTGGTTGCATATAATTGGGCAACGTATTATTGTGGAATTTCATTACAAACTTGAAGAATTCTTTTAATTAACGATTTTTTTGTTCTTCAAGAACCTTTTAAATCATGGTTCGTAATGTTTTTGATACGAAGCCAAAAATTTTCAACGATGTACAAATCTGGACTTGAACGACGCCACGGAAAAGCTTGAAATCTTCTTGTTCGGAAATAAATCGTTGTAAAAATGGTTTTCCTTTACGCAGGTGAATTTTTATTTTATATTTGTGTAAGACCCACATAATTTTTTATTTGGAAGAATTTTGAGCTTCAAAACATTGCTCAGCGTCAAGTTGCATGTCTTTTACTGTACCTTGGTGTAAACATGGTGAAATAAAACAGACAAAATCGCTACCCCTGTAATGTCAATTTTTTTTATTAAGCCACTTCTCGGTTTATTGCTACTGAAGCACTCTTGAGAAACCTTTTTTGATTTATTGAAACTGTTGTGTGGCTGCATCTAACATGGTCAACAATTTTTCAAAAACTAAAGACCACTTCCCTGTAAAAATACTGTAGGGACTCGCATCTCATTTGACAAATTTTCTCCCTTCGGCGTAGTCTACACTTTTTCAAACAATAATGTTTTTGCGTAAAATTTACATTTCTAACTAAGTATTATATGGCCTCAGTAAAATTTGCAAACTTTTCCCGCCGAAATTTGCTATAAAATATGCCTATTTCACCCAATTCATGCATTCAAATGTTTTGCATTGTAAAAATATTGACAAAAAGTGCCGCCATTTTGAACAAGGTGGTGCAATACTTTTGTGAGGGGAGTGTATACCCAGTTGTGGATCGAAATAGGCCAATCAGAAACACAAGCACATGACTGTTGAGGTTGACCAATCAGTGCCGCTGGCCTATTGAGAATGTTACCAATAGAGTCCTAAGGTAAAAACGTACTCCTTACAACTCCTCTACATACAGGTACGAAAAAGCTATTTTGTAACCAAGGAACTAATCGAATGGCTCAAAAATTTTCACACGGCCAGGACAGATGTCGGGTAAGCAAAGTATGTCTCAAATTTGTTTAGCTGGGAATCAGTTTACTGCAAACTATGTCATAATTCAATTAAACTAGGGATTATACTTTAAAAAATTAACGAATTAATTAACCACGTTTCTAGCATAGCCTGTTATCAAATTAGTATATTTATGTCATAATTCATTCTTAAAATCTCATGCAATGTCTGACGGAATGGGGTTTTATATTGCAAGAAAAACGGGGGCTTGTCTCCCCGGAAAAATATTTTAAATCACGCCATTTGGAAATTCAGAAAATGCTGAAATTTAATGTTCTTTCTTTTCACAATTTGCTTTGGGAAGAGGATTCTTAGTCAAATTGACTGTATTTGAAACTCTGAAAGGGTGGCAAAAGATTTAGGTGTCAAATGATGTAAAGTGGTTTGCAGATTTTGAAAGTTAGACTAAAGCCCAAAGCCTAAAGCCATTTTTCAGTTAGCGCGACACTATCTTCTAAAATTTTACATAGAAAGCAACCTCCTTTCCAGCGTAGGAGACAAGATTATTTTCGATTAAACACACAATCTTCTGAAATTTAGCAAAATAATGACTTCATTCTCATCAAACGGTAATTTATGAATTTTTGAAAGTTTTAAAGCGTTTCTTTGAAAAAATAAAGAAGGGGTCTAGCTCCTACTAGCCTAGTATGATGCCCGTACAATTATGCGTAATTACGGTCAGGCATTGAACATGTGCTTATAAAACTATTGACTTTTCAGAAAAATATCTGACAACATCATTTGGAAAAATGGGTTCTAAGGGATTCTCATGCCGAGGGGCAAATCACTCCAAGAAAATCTCGTACACCTTTGGTGGAAATCATATTGTTTTATCTGAAAATCCTCGGAAATCCTTTTGTTTTAGGGAAAATCTCATACGCTATTTCCAAGAGTGAATTGCCCCTCGCCTCATGCCACCACTCATACCATAATTTTGCAGATTTATGGGCTCCTTCTGTATGAGAAAGACATGGTAAAAAACAAAAAGACTCTCTCAAGAAAAACACAGATATTATTCAATAATGAAAATTTTTTAAGTTTGAGGAAAGATTGGAATATTTTAATAAGTTATTTTCAAAACATACGGCCTCATCTTCCATTAATACTTGTAGGTTCATATTTTCCAGGCTCTTTCTGTAGAATTCCAGGTTTGAGGTGTTTCTGCCAAGTTCCAAACAAGGAGAGGGGGGTACGGCTGGTCATTAGTCAGGGGATAAAAAGCCCCGTTTGTCACTAGACACGATATTTGAATAAAGTTGAACAAAATTTCTTTTTAGTACAAAACGCAGGAGTTTTAGCGCTTCAAATACAAAATCAAGATGCTTTTGAGTTTTCAGTTGAAATGCAAGATTAAATTGCCTGTCACAGGACATCAATACTGCACATTTTTAAGAAATTTTCAATACTGCACATTTATAATCATTTTTTATAGGAAATTTTGTTGTTGTAATCAGTGCGAACCCCTGCAAACCCCAGGTATCTTAGCCATGCAAGTGTAGCGAGGAAATGGCCCGAATTTTGAACACGTGTATAGGCCATGACGGAGAAATCACAAACAGATAGACGATAATATACACAATCGATAATAACATTTCAAAACAGCAACAAAACAAACAGAAGCTACAAAGCCTGAAAAGAAACATAGTCATTTATCTCTTGTAAACGGAGTCACTATGTCATGTTTTGTCTGGACAGTAAAACAAAAAAGTTTTATTAGGCTCTTTATCTTTCTTTTAGTTAAGTTAAGACCCCGTTTACACTGTCCCGTGCAAATTTGGAGCCATGACAAAACTGTCGCGGTTCGCCCTTCCGTTTACACTAGCACTGTGGAACCGTGACGATTTTGCTCTGCTATCCGGAACAGTTTTGACTCTGCTTTGAAAGCGAACGAATTTTTGTACCGTCGCGGTTCCGTTTTTGAACGGGACAATGTAAACACCTATCCGAGACGATTTTGTCACGGATTCACAAAGAGGTCTTTTGTATGGCTGTTTCAGGTAATCGAGGCTTTGATTGTGGCGTAGCTACGTTGTCAAATTCTGAAGAAAAAACAATTCTGAAGAAAAGACGACCACAGAAAAGGCTTTTACTGTTTCCCAGTTCAAGCCTTGATTGGACTTTGCAGTTTTGTAGTCTAAAATAACACTGAAAATTAAAGCCACCTTGTCGTTCGTCCAAGTAAAGTACCATTAAATTAAGGTCGTACCGGTACAGTGTAAACGGAACCGCTAAACGGAAACATTTGGAACCGCGACAGTGTAAACAGTTGCGAACCGTAACGGTACAAAATTGTCCCGGGATAGTGTAAATGGGGTCTAAGTGGATTCTGCTAGATGTCCAGAGCATCAAAGAGCAACTGATAAATTATTACTGAATGTTTTATCTTCGACAAGATCAAATTACGAAATTTACAGCAATGCTGACATTTACAGGAGATGTTTTGTTTTTGGTTCTGGGAATTTCGATTTGTTTTAAGTTTTGATAAGAGAGTCTTTCCGGTGGTTATACGAGAATTACAATACATGAACTCAATATCGAACTGACGAGGAAAATTCACATTTTTTGAACAAAGCAGGAATCTGGAATAGCCGCAAAAAGACATTTTCACAAATCCCAAAATTCAATACTGCATATTTTGGAAATCAATACTCTACGTTTTTAAATTATTACTGAACAAAATGTGTAATACTGCACAAAATAGGCCCTAATAAACCAAAATAGGCCCTGGAAAGAGCATTATCATTCAAGAAAGGAACATGCACAAATTACATAACAAAATATAGGCATTACTGGAAAATCCTCTTTCCCCTAAATTATCATCTAATTTGCATTATTTATTGATCATTATGACCGTAAACATTTGTGTGAACCCCATCCCTCCATCTTTGATTAAGGTAATATGTGAACGTTCCCATACCCAACTGCCAACGCATCGATAATCTTATCCAGATACAACCATTCTGAATGGAAAGAACATATGATTGTATTCAGTTAATGCTTCAAAAGTGAGAACCATCTCAGCTATTCGATATCAGGCATTTGAAATAATTCGCATTAGTCATAAGTGAAGAAACTAATTTGTGCTGGTCATAAGTCTTGGTTAACCACAAGTCTTGGGCGTTTTTGAAGATTTGGGAAAACTATTCGATAAATTGTACAATTATGAAGAATTGGCAAAAAACTGGTGGAAATTTGATACATCATTGATACAGTTTTTCTCAATTTAATGATGAAGCTAACTAAGGCCCAGTTCATACGCCGCATTTCTGCCGCAGTGAATTAAAGTGACAAGGCTGAAAAAGTTCAAGTGTCAATTAAATGCGGCAGAAATACGGCGTCTGAAACCAAACAAGAATTTACTAATTTAATGCGGCACAAATGCCGCAGCTCTGCCGCATTTAAATATTAACTTCGGCAGAAATTCGGGTTGGTTTCAGACGCCGCATTCCTGCCGAAGCGAATTAGAGGAAATTTGTGATTAATCTTGATTTTGAATGATTGAAGAGTGATTAAATTACAACACGCATGCGTGTATACTTGTGGTGCCAAAATTCCATTAGTTTCCTTGTTGGTTGAAATGGCTGGGTTCCGAACAAAACTCCCATCGTTTTTACGTGGAAATCAAGAATTAGAGGATAGCGACAGCCTATCAGATCAAAGTTACCCAGAAGGCCAAATAGTTACAGAAAATCATGCTTTTATTCAGCTCCTCAATGTTATGGGGGAAATTTTTAGCAACAAAATTTCCCCAACGGCGCTCTACAATGATGCAAGAAACTTCGTTTACAATCTTGCAAACAGTGGATGTACCTAAACCCGTCAGTTCAGCAATGTTATGCAGATAGTCTCCTCTTGCAAGTCTGTAAAGACAAACAGCCAGACGTGCTGCCGGGGAAACAGGATTCTCTGCAGAAGTTTCTTTCTCCAAACCATCTTTAATTTTGCCAAGAATAAATGCGAAAGTGGCCTTTGTTGCTCTGAATTTTTTTTTAAAACGTGTACCACCAGAACAACTCCAAATATTCTCCCACCATCCATGGATCCTCTGTTTTCTCCTGCATGTTCGAAGTAAAGGCCTACAGAGATTCCGATTGTTTGTCATCAACAATATTATTTGAAACCACATCATTGATAGTAACTGCCGTCGACGCAAAATAGTCAGAAAAAAATGTTTCAAAATTCTTTCGACTAGTACGCTTTCTTCGACTTTTGGCACTCATGTTGTTTGTGAGGGCAAAAAGAATTTCTATGAATTTGTTTGTTGGCGCCATTTTTGGCCATTTTTGTTGTCAGGAAGAATAACGCACAGAAGCGCTGCGCAGGACATCAATCGCGTGGTCTGGGACCGCATTAAATGCGACGATTTTAATTCGGCGTCTGAAACAAAATCCTAATTTCGGAGAACTATTGCCGCACTACTGCCGCCTTTAATTGTATTTAATTCGCTGCGGCAGAAATGCGGCGTATGAACTGGGTCTGAGCTGTAAAACCTATGACGCCGAAACCATAACAACGGCGAACATTTTATGCAAACGTTCTTTCGAGAGGTCAATTGATGGTTGTAATCAATTTTAGTTAAGTTTTTTGAAAAATATAATTCGAAGCAAGGGCGTACCGGGAAATTTTGAAGTGTCCTGGTAGCAGTGTGACCAGACCTCAATTTTGGAATTATGCCAAATTTGTCATAAAATTATGCTAGATTTGCGAAAATTATGCTAAATTTCAAATCAAGGTAACCCTGCTTGAGAAAGAGGCATGCTCAGAATATCAAAAGTGGCCAGAGTTGCCTTTTGACCTTTTTGACCATTCCTCTAAAAGACAGTGTACTCAAAATTGCCATCTTTTGAACACAAAAAGACAATTTAGATCAATGGTTTTGACATCAAAATTTCTCAACCCCTTTTGCTGTCATAAATTGATTTGGCCGAAGAAGCAGAAGTTGTAGAATCTGGCAGCATGTTGCAAAAAACCACAAAAATGCAAAGGAAAATAAATTTTTGGCATAGATAACATTCAAATTTTTTTAGAATGATTTCAAAATTACAAAAAAAGAAACATGAAACAAAGTGAAAGAGAACAGACAATGCAAGATAAAATTAAGTGAAAGCTTTTGTAACATACAAAGCAAAATTTTGATTACACTATCACTCTCCACAAGTAGCAAAAATTCAGCTTTTTTGTGTACTGCATTTAGCTGGCTGAATTTGGCTGCCAACCAGAAAAAAAATTTGTTGCCAACCGTTACAAACATTTGGCTAAACCCTGAAAGTGGAAAGTCACACATTTTGGTGTAAAGTGTTTGCATTTGGTGGTGATAGACAACGGATCAATAGAAACAACAATCACAATTATGCCAAAGTTATTCTAGATTCCTAATTACGCTAGATTTTATTCTAAATGACAATTTTTGGCCAATATTATTCTAAAAGCATTATAGGGGTGGTGCGAGAAGTGGCGTCATTGGCAATATAATAGAGGGGTTCAGAGAGGTGGTGACACAGGGGGCAGGGGGCCTAAAAATCTTGAAATTATAGGTGATATCATTTATGTATGACCCTGTCGTGAATGTCAAATGTTTTGTCTACACTATACTATCGAACCTTGTTTCAGCCTGGGTAGGGGGTAGAGTGAACCCAAGTAATATTTTCTGTAGTGCGAACACAAAGTTACCTAGCCAAGGTTGATCTGGGCTGACTCGGCCCGGGCACACTCGGCCGGGGCTTACTCGGCCCGAGTATTGGTTTCTATAAAAAATTAGTGAATACAGCATGCACCTAGCAGCATACCCTTCCCTCTACAGCGCGTATAAATGCTTGATGAGACTTGGCTGCACCCAAGTTTCCTTTGAAAGATTATTCAGCGCTACCGACATCTCTATATCCATCGGCGCTTCTATATCACTGAAGATAATCATAATCCACGGAAGCGAGGTTGTTGCCAAAAATGGCGGAGGACGGAAGTTCGGGGTCGGCCTATGACCAAATTTGTTTTTCAGGGGAAAGTAACTGCCAACTATTCAGAGCACATTTTCTGAAACCTGATATGTGTACATCTTGCATGAAAGAGATTGGAAAACATACGAGAGATGCTGTGGAGTCGGAGGAAATTGTTCTTCGGGTAGGCTGGGAAGATGTTTTAATCTGTACGTTTATTAGGCGTTGTTGGCATAGAAGAAAACAGAAAGGGAAAAAAGTGAACTGCATTCTTTTAGTTTTATGAATCTGGGAGGCAAGCCCACTCTCAGAGAATGACTACATTGCCAAATACACCAGTTGTCAAGGGGAATGGGAAGCGAATCGTTCTATACAAGAGGGTATCAACCGAAATTTCTAATATACACTAAGCAGGGGCGGATACAGAACAAAAGTTGACGGTCGCGCATAAACACTACCCAGCAGGCGGTCTAGGGGGCCTCCCTCATGGTCAAGGGTAGAGCCCAGCCCCCGGAACCAGAGCAACTATAAAGCTCACAATGTTGATTATTGAAACCACTATAAATAAAAGGAATAATTACGCCTTTTTTCAAGATAGTCATCTTGATTTTTGGTCTAGAATATTATTTTCATGTCTTGTAAGCATTTACTTTCTAACTGCGATTGGTCCCGCTAAGCAAGACTAAGGAGCGGAAGTTGCATCACCAACGAGGTTTGCAGGCAGGAGTTTGAGGGTGGCGACGGGACTGGGGCCCTGAAACGTTCAAATTGTTCAGTCAAACATTTTTCCCTTTTAAAAAGTTTTCCAAATTTTCTAGCAAATCCAAACACACAGTTGAGACAAAATATCTTGAGATTCAGAAGTGTACACTTCCTGTGCACCTCTTCCGTATGGATAAAAAAATTGGGATTCTTCTCCTTCACAACTTTCAACCTCATCCACTTTCTTCTTTTGCCAGCAGTTGTGCGGCACAGTAATTTAACATAGTGTTTACAGACTTTTCATGCCGCACAAATATGTGAAAACTTGAACTTTGATTGGTGAGATTTGGTAAAATATTTGCATAACAAAGAGCCCTGCATATTTGTGCGGCACGGGCGACATGCCTAAAAATCATACTGTTTACGGTCTAGGATGGTCTTTCTATATTGAATCAAATTATGGCATTGTGTGTGAGATCTACCAAGGTTCGGTCCTGTGTTTACTGTGTAAAGAGAGGTGAATGTATTATCTGTAAGGAGAAATAAAAGATTTTGGTAAGCATGATTGCCTTATTGCAAATTGCAATAACTGAAAACTAAATTCTGAAAATCTGACGGTCTTCCGTGCGACCTGTGCGACACCCTGAATCCGCCCCTGACACTAGGGTATCTAAAGTACTGCACTGCACCACCTTGTTCAAAATGGCAGGACTTTTTGTCAACTTTTTGACAATACAAAACATTTGAATGCATTAATTGGGAGAAATAGGCGCATTTTTTAGCAAATTTCGGTGGGGAAAGTTTACAAATTTTGCTGGACCATAGAAAACTTAGTTAGAAAAGTATGAATTTCGCAAGAACATTTTTGTTTGTTAAAATGTAGACCAAGCCGAAAAGAGAAAAATTGTCAAATGAAAAGCAAGTCACTACAAAATATTTACGGGGAATTTGTCTTTAATTTTTGAAAAATGTTGACCATGTTAGATGCAGCCACACAACAGCTGTGAGAAAGCAACAAAGATTTCTCGAAAGTGTTGCAGTAGTAAAGAAACCAAGAATTGGGCAGTCAAAAAAATCGATATCAAGGGGGAGAGAATTTGTCTGTTTTTCATCCTACTGAGTTTACACCAAGGGACAAAAAGAGACATGAAACTCGATGCTGAGCAAGGTTTTGCAGCTCAAAGTCTGTCCAGGGCAAATATAATGATTGTTTTGCACAAATACAAAAGAAAAAGTTACCAGAATAAACAGAAACCATTTTTTTACAAAGATTTAATTCCATACAAAAGAAATTAAAGCTTTGGCCTAGCCAGAATCAAGTCCAATTTTTTACTTCACTAAAAAAGTTTGACTTCAAATGAAAAATGTTACAAACCATGATCCAAAAGATCATCCAAAACACAGAGAATCATTTATTATGAGAATTTTCCAGGCCTAATACAAAATTCCACAAGAATACGTTTTCCAAATATATGGCTCCATTTCAAGCAGGCTTTTAGGGTTTCAAAAGTTTGCAGCTACCCATCAAAACATTGAAACTGTTAAAAGATTGCTACTGTTATTTTTTAAACAAATGCTCTAAATAGATTGAAGTTTTGATTGGTTGATCATTCATGTGCCATTTCTCCTCCTTCAAGGTGGTGTAATACTTTTATTACCCTACTAGTGTATTTTGTGATTTATTAAGACCAAGGTAAGGATTGGTGCTAGTGCTAATGCTCAAGTTCAAGATGTAATCAAAGCACAGTAGCATTTTCAATTCAATTATATGTGGGTAAATTTATAACAATATTTTAGTTTTTTTAGGCCCGGAGTAGTTGATAATTTCCCTTTGCAGGCAGTAGAGCATACACAAAAAGGAACAATAACACCAACCTTAATATTAGAGAGTGATTCAGTTAGAAACCATGGTAAGTTATTTCTTGGAGGATTTAAAGCTGCAATAAATACTGAGTTTCTTAAGAAAGAGAACATAACACATGTGCTCAATGTTGCTGGCAAAGGACTTGGGATCATGTTTGGGCCTAAATATAGGGTAGGTGAAAATTTTTACTATCAAATAAAGCCTGATAAATCCTTAGTAAGAAAATTTCAAATTGTTGTAATTTTTCAGTTTCATTCTACTGTAAGTTGAAATGATGTGGCATCATATTTTTAGACACAATATCTCTTTTCACATCGAAAAGAAAAATTTATGCATTTCAAGGGAAATATATCACACAACTCTAAGAATTTGTTTCCTGGAGAAGATTTATCAGTTAATTTTTTGGTGCCCTATTCACAAGTTTGCCCCCTGTTCTTTTCTGGTGAAGGCATCCTTGTGTTTAAACATTAATTATAATTTAAAAACCAGACCAAAGTTTTAAGCCCGATTGATTATTTGCATTTAGTATTTCATTATAATCATTGATGTCTTCATGCTGTTCTGTTTAGTTAAAAATGTCATGGAGCTAGAAGCCTTTTCATTCTTAAATTGCTGAAACATTTTAGTTTTTGACTAGCTACTGTAGGGAAAGAAACTTATGTGGGGAAAACTTTAATATTTTTTGCATTTTGGCCTAAACTTCCTGAAACCACTTAAAATACAAATTTGGAAAAGTTCGTTCTTGCAAAATATCCAGAGAGGCTACCTAACCTCTTGAAATTTATTATGACAAATGGTTATTTTTACAAATTGTAATATTATTTTTTTTATTTTGTTGGTAGAAAGTAGAAGGAGAATTCAGTTAAATAGAAAAGTTATTGTTATATTGTTATTTTCAAAGCAAAATTAAAACGCAAAGCCCAAAAGTTTACGCTGCCAAAATATCATACTATTTTGCTTTTTGTGCAAAAGTTAATCCCAAAGATCTAAGGATTTTCTCAATTTGCAAAGCTTTGCCCCAGCTTCCCTTTAGGAAATTATTTATAGCTATCTACAAAATAGATTTTCATTTGCTTTTTTATCAAAATCTGCTGGAGAAATACAATGGAAAATCAACATTCATACTACTGTTAACCTAATATCCCTTTCTTGATAAGTGAGGGATGTTCTTTGAAAATACCAAAGCTATTATTTATTGAAATCTACAGGAAATTTCAAGAGAAATGAAAAAGAATCTGAATATAACTGGTCTTGATTTGGATTGGGAAGATTCTATGAAGTATCATATCACAGAAGAAGATTTTAAACAAGCTATTTGTTTCATTCACGAGGGAATGAAAAGTGGATCAGTGTTGGTACATTGTGCCCAGGTATGTTGTATGGATATCAAATGATTTATTATATGCAAGCGAATGCTTGGCACCAACCATTGAAAATATACGCAAACTACAATTCAATGACCGAGCCATGATACGGTGGATATGCAATGTGTAGTTGGAAGATCGCTCCAGCTCTGATTCCTTGCCAAAGAAACTAGGCATCGTTGACATCAGTGGCGGAAATTATGGGGGTTTGGGGGGCGGAATTTATGGGGGATTGCCCCCCATCAGCGATGTCGTTGGAAAATTCGGGCTTTCGTCGGATAATTGACAACCGTTTAATGCGTCAAAATTACTCCAAGAAATCGTTCTGAAAAGGAATTTTAAGCTAATCTAAGGGGCGTAATTGCCATATTTTCTGCTCGCTTCGCTCGCAGGTGATCTGCATTTCCCCTTTTTACCCTAGCGACCTCTATAACCTCTATGTGTCCTTTTTGCAGAATTTGAACATAGCTGATAAAATATTTGCCAGTAATAAATAACCAATCAAACAATATATGACCAAAATCAAACTGCTTATGAATTGTATATTCAATTTCAATTCCGTAAAGATTAGCCGAAATTTCCATCGGATTCTTCCGAATAAAAGTTATTTTCAAGCGTATTTCCCACTGACGAAAACAAGATGAAATGCATAAAATGAACGTACGACTTGTCAAAAGTGTAATCGGTCTACCTCCTTTATCATCAATTGTCTTAAGTGAGATATAGATTTTGATATCAAACTTCTTAAATGGGATTGTTCTTCTTGCTTCTTCATTACGGCGTGGTCAGCAAAGATTTCTAAAGGGTCCTAAAGGGTCCCGTCAAAAAATCATCTATTTTTATCAAAATGTGCAGTTTCTTTTAAATTAGACATAATCCAAGATTTTATCTTGTCGGAAATCGAAGGCCTTGACCCCCTCCCCCCCCCCCCAATATGAAAGCCTGAATTTCCGCCACTGGTTGACATAACATCAGCAGTCCGATACAACAGGTTGCGATGGTATGGACATGTTTTTACATAATGCAGGTAGCATCAGGCAAGTTGCAGACATGATAGTAAACGGTAGGCGTGGTCATGGTAGGCCAAAGAAAAACTGGGCTGACACCATACGTAATGACGGAAAGACATGGAAAATAACACGGAGCTCACAGATCGAAAAGTAATCATAAGTGAAAGCCCTCTAACCATGCAACAAACGTTATTTTTCATCCCTGTTTGGTGTACATTAAGAAGTTGTCAAACGTTATCCGGAAAATTGTAATGGTGCCCGTAGGAAACCCCTCTTTTAAGATGGAAGTAACAAGCGGAGTCATAGCATACTTTACGTCCGACACTCTTAAGAGTGTGAATAACGATTAATGATCAAAGGTAAGCAGAAATTTACATCCAGATGCAGATGCGGTTCCTTGTTTTTTAACCCATCTAGTCTCTCGCCCAGTTAACGAGTCAAAGAGTGAAAACGATCTCTTTCTGCCTACACATGAAAATTATAGGACATTGATGCCCTGAGGAGTGTCGGATGAAAGTACTTTAGTATGCTATGTTTCCGCCTGCCCGTGCTCTCACAAAATGTTGCCGTGCCAAAGGAATATTTGGTTGCACCCCTTTCTAATAGTAGTTGTCTACGAAATGGATTTTGTCTTGCGTATGTGCAGATTTGAAAAGCCATGTTAGTTTTTGTGTGCAGTTGTAAATATAAAATTCTATACTTTTTAAGTTAAATTAATAGAAAACCTGTAAAGGCAAACTTCCCTTTTGATTGAGACGAGCCAGCATCAACAAAAGAGGTTTATTTGCATGGCCAGGGCCGTCGAGAGCCACGCCGGGCCCAGGGGCAGTTCTAATGCTTCGGCCTCTTCCAACCCAAAGCAATAAACGTAAAATGCGTTTAATATGGAATTAAGATGCGCAAAGCTTTCTTTATCTACTTTAAATTTATACTTGTAAAGTATTGTTAAACTTTCCTATAAAATATATGATTTTCAATAAAAACAGTGTGCAAATAGAAACGATTTAATTACCAGCGGCTCCCTCTTCTCGTACGGCCCCAGAGGCAACTGCCCCCCTTCGCACCCTTTCTTAGTGGGCCTGGTCAAACACACGAGCCACCAAAGGAAATTTTTTTCTTTGAGCAAGCCTTAATTGCTATACACTTCATAATAACATTGTATTTATGCTACCAAGTACCTTTTTTCTAGGGCAAATCTCGATCTGGAGCTGCCGTTTCTTCGTACTTGATGGCTACGAGGAAAATGACAACAATTGAGTCGATAGAGTTTATCCAGCAAAAAAGGAAAATGGTGGATCCGAACCCAAATTTTCGGATCCTTCTTATTAAATTTGAAAAAAGTGAAACTCTTCAGGCTTTGCGGGAAGATTTCAGTATGCAGTGATTTAATCTGGATATTTGTCATATTTATGTATCTACTCACGCTTATATTCAAATAAAAAATCTTATATTCTACAAGTTTTAGCTCATATATTTTATATCGATTATGCAACGTAGTTTTAGTTCTTTTTGAGCAAATTAAAGGAAATTTTTGGTATACATTTAAGTAGCCGATATTTTTTAGAATTAACATAGCTATTTCCAATTCCAGTCCCTTGGATTAATTGTCAAGTTAAAAGTTCATTCGGTAAACCGATTTAAGACTATAGTTCATCATTTTCTGTAGATATTTTTAATGATGTAAAAGAAATTTTTTACTGTTTCGTGCTCAGAAATGAAAATCTTTATTAGCTTTTTCTGAAAAGAAAGTCACACAATTTGGCCCCTAAAGATTGAGATACCATCTTTACGCTTTGCCCTCCTAGTTTTTCCTTAAGTGTTCCATTAGAGAGCAATTACAGTCTGCAAAAACAACGAAGTGACATGATAACCTTAGTATAGTACGCAGCCTGGAAGCTATCGTTGACCATATCTAGCCGTTGTACCCAAAATCGGTATCCAGTTTAAATCTGCTGAAAAATCGGTGAGAGATATCCTCTATTTGCCGATGAAATACCCCTTTACATTTTAAGGGAGGTGCCATGCTCCCCAAGCTCCCCATAGATAATTACCAACAGCTGCTAACTGAAGGGCAGTGGAACAAGTTTTTCTAGAAACACGATCTTTTAAAGAAAAGAAGTTTTCAAAGCATTTGGCTGACTGAAGAACACCGTCAAACATCAATATGCGTTTTCTCGGGCACTGAAGAGCCTACCCTGGGTATGTAGAGCCCTGATTGGGGTTAACAGGAAACTAATGAAATTAATACCACTATATAATCAAGCCACTTTTGATCGATTTTTTGAAAGTATTGTTTATAACGATAATGCAGATAAAATTAAAATTAGAATGAAATCGATTGGCAAACAAGACGATTCTGATTGGTTTGTTTTTTGGAATTATATCTTCCTATTGGTTCGTATCTATCTGGTAGAAATGCATGGTCTGGGACTTGAATTTATGGATGTTTTTGGGAACGTGAAGGGTATGAAATTCTCGACTGACAATTAGCCAATAGTAATTTGTACTAAAAATGAAATAGCCAATAGTAATTTGTACTAAAATTGTAACACAACAAACAATTGAAACGCACAATTGAAACGCACATTTGAAACGCACCATTGATGTGCTATTTTCGATCTGAACCTGGATATAAATTTATTTTTGTTTCAAAATTGAACAAATGCATACTGCTATAATAGTGTATTTGTTAGTATCGACGAAAAGTTGACAAAACAGAAAGTAACAATTTTAATGCCATATTGGTGCAATAATAATATCAAATTGTAAAAGGGCTGTTACAAAGTCAACTAAGAGCTGGCCCAATTTCTTTCTATGGCTCAAAGACTACAAAGTTACTTTCAAATTCTTCTTCTGCGAATAATCTTTTTTCTTCGGGTGGCGAACCTTCTGCGTCTACTCGTGATTCTTGTGTTCCTTTGGCGGAAGCCTCTGCGTCTGCGTCAATCTTACAATCTGCGTCTACGTATAGGTCTACGTCCAAGTGTGGGGTGAGCTAAAAGAGGACCTTGAAATGTCACACGGAAATTGGTATAAATCGACATCGGTTGGTTCTTTTTTTAACACCAGGGTAACACTGGCATGTAGACCAAGGGAAAACTTTAATCGGCGCGGCCATTAAAATGGTAATAAGTCAGGCCCGTAGCCACTGGGGAGGCAATGCCCCCCCCCCCTAAAAAAAATTGCGAAAATTGTGTTTGAAGATCTTATAAGCGCAGCTTGATCTGACAGTATTTTGTAAGGCAGGTATAGAAAAAGCTATATTTCTTTCCATTGGCTCCTTTCAAAACAATTTTGAACTACGCAAGACTGAGCACTTTATCATGAGGAAATTTTTGCCATAATTTCTAGCCTACTTTTTTTATCAACTGTGCCAAACTTTGGTGCTTTGGCTGGTGTCATTGTTAATTAGGAGGTTTCATGGCAGGTTCTGGTGAATGAAAATGGATTATTGAAATAATCCGATCATTGAAGCAAATATTCAATTGTTGTGTAATAAAAAACATACCGCTAGTATCCTTTAGTTCAACTTCTTCTTCTAGAAAGAAAAGCACAAAAGATATAATTTCTTAGATATTATTTGTGACTTAATGAAATCACAGATAAACTACTTAAAAAAATTCTTGTACGTTGGTAAACGCCTGCGAAAATAGCCCATATCCATGCAAGCCCCAAAATAGATGACAAGGGCCTTCTTTAACGTACTAACTAGGGGGGGAGGGGTGGGGGCATTTCATCTGCAGACTCGGTGAATCTTTATTTTATAAACAATAGGCTACTGTCTTCCTCTTCATATAAACAAAGGCCTGTCCCTGCATCTAAATGCCCTTCGAGAAAACTATGAAGAAAGACTTTGCAGACGCATCAAATATTACATCAAGCAAAAGCTCGGCGGAATTTTGTACAGTATTGTAAATTTGGCAGATTTTCTTCATTGGTGTGAAAAGAGAGAGCCGGCTGAAAAAGACCACATATCATTATATCATGTTCTGATTTCTTTTCACCTTGTTTCTTTGTGTCTTACTTTAATAGTGATCGGTTATCGTAAGGGCACCTTATCTGATCACACGAATCAATCGCACGAAACTAAAATTGACTTATCAGTGTATAGCAGGGCAGACACGTCGGAACCAGGGGGGGGGGCTGGAGCCCCCCCAATAATTGTTAAACTGTAGTATGTTTCCTTTACAACAGTGTACTGAATGAGATGGAAAACAATGGGCAGCCCCCCCAATATGAATTTCGTTCCGACGGCACTGCAGGGTAAGGTGCATATACAATTACCGTCCATTTCAGCCCCAGGATTTGAGGCGTCACTTTCCTTCAACTCATGTTCTTCCTCAGAATCGGAGAAGCTATTGATGTTTTCTGCATGAGTATCACTCATTGAATCATATTCATCATGTGCCTCGGTTTCGTCCTCTGTCTCAGTTTCATCTTCTGCCTCGTTTACGGTATTTTCATTTAGATTTCCCTCTTCAAGATCGGCTTCTTGGACCTTTGCTTCCTTTGCTTCCACTTCAGTTACTGCAAGGTAAAGTAAAGAGTGTTTCATGCTCTGTCTATCTGGACCATATACTCCGATTAAAAAGAAAGAATTTCGCGATGTTTGTGATTGATAATATTTCTTACCAGTTTCATCTGCACCGAAGGCGAACGCAAAAGTGCCGAGGGCCACAAAAACAAGCAAAGGTACTGCACGCATTTTGGGAAACAATCTATAAAAAAAGTTTAAAGATTAACCAAAGTGAAACTATCATAAAAGAGAAAAGGAGCAGGAGTAGAGAAAAATATTCCCATAAATTATTAATTACGATTTTCTAATCAACTATACTTGAAATGAAATTCGAGTCCAGAAAGGTTCCAGACTGTAATCCGGAGGAAGGTTATTCAAAAATGTAATAGTTCTGTGGAAGGTCAATGAATAACTATCAAACCATACATAATTTTACTTCAATTCCATTTCTAATAAACTCTTGTTCAAAAGATATATAAAAAATTGGGGAAGTCAAAAGGGCAAAATTTCATCCCGATGAAGGTTAAGGCCTTTTCTGAACTCTGAATAAAATGTCCTTTTACAGGAGAGATCTTGGCAGAAACCGTCGCAGTTTATGTGGGCTCAGCGTATCTCACAAATGAACACGAAGGTTATAAGGGTCGGGGTATGGAAGAAGCTGCAACTCGAACATGCTACTAGGACAATGCAAAAGATGCTTCTTTACAGTCACACATGGTTTACAGTCACAAGTTTTCAAGCAACATTTGGTATGACTATAACCGGAGTCTACTGTACTTGTCTTTCGGTTAGAGTTGTTTGCAGGGCAGGCCCGTTCACCAGTTGCAATTTCAAACTATAAAGACTTGAATCAACACAAATTTCGATGAGATGGAATGTCAATCTAAAAAAAATAAGAAATAAATAACAGTGTAGACTTACCACTACCGTCGCCACACGAGCAGCGATCCAACTGAAATAAAGCGGAAGTTTTCCTGTATTTATACGTTTATAGAGAAATAAGCCGTGCATCTCAGTTCAAACCATTCTCAGCGAAAAAGACAGAAGAACCACTCAAGGGAATTTCGAAAAAAAAAAATTTTAGGTATGGTTGGTTTAGAATTTGTGACACTTGTGCCATTTCACGAGCGCCAATCTTCTTCAAGAAACACTTGAATTGAAAAGCAATTTATCCTTGAAGTAGTCTTAAGAGGATCGAAAGTGTTGATATGCATGCTGGTCAAGTCTTTTGTGGATAGCCACGTTTTGTTACTCTCCTGATACCGTGCATAAAATGTAAACAAGTTTAGCAAAAATTCTAATATTTTGAAGAGGAGCCAGTTGTTTGGTGGAGCCTTCACTATCATACCTACCCTTTTGGCTTTCCCCTTTTTTTCTTTTGAAAAACCACTCTTCTACATACTGAAACGTGTATTTTGGAAACAAATTGAATGCTCTGGTTAGGGCCAAATGAAGGCGGGTGCTATTTCTGCTGCAGCCTTGGGCCCGTTCCTAATGTACGCCCTGCTAAAAACAGACGAGAATTTTCCAGAAGCTGTAGACCCAACAGAAGCAACCCTTTGAACGAGCACCCCTTTCGAACGAGCACCCCCTTTGAATGTGCACCCTGTTCAAGTTGATTCCAGATCCCCCTAACGAATAAAACTAACGATTTACTTTGTGGAGTCTTGGAATTATTTGACTTACCTTACTTTAGTTTTAAATTTGCTGTTGCTGTACGAATTAAATCAAGTTTTTCGATGAATATTCATGTTATACAGCATCAACAAGTTTTCTTCATTTCTTAGTCATGGTTTTGCAAACCCCCTCACAATACAGTATCGGGAATCAATTTGAAGAAACGAAAAAATGAATTTCCGCCACTGACCTGAGAAAAGCCAAACCTAGCTAGGTATTAAACTGTCTAGAGTTCTAAATTTCTTATGTCGTCGTGGATCTGTAAAAAACGCTTTAATTTGATTACGTATTCTCCATGTTATCTTTCCTGAAGACAGTGCTTTTCCCTTTGGCCAACAAATGACAGTTCTGTTCTACGCAAGGCAAATCTTTTCAAGGGTCGCGGATTCCCAAAATATTCAAACTGCAGTACATCAGAATTAGTTAGACTCTCCTTTTTGCAGCTTCATGTCGTACCCGTAAATAGAAACGAATCGATAGAACATTGTGAGAGAGGATTGGTGCACAGTCGATATGGGTTTGCACCATGAATGAAGATACGTTCGCGTAGAAAGGCACCCTTTTCTACCATTCCCCCCGTGCCCTCCCTCGGCTTCGGGCTTGCTAAATGAAGAGGGTCTCTTTTTATCAGGCTGCAACCATTGTGGTTTTTCAGGTCTCTGCGATAAATACATTCTAGACGAAAGCATTGGAGTTGACGAAAAAATAGAAGAGCTAGAGATAGAGGTAGCTCATTCTTCTCTTGTCAATGTTCATCTTGACTGCGGACTGTGATGGCCCGAAGGAACAGGTCCACGTAGACTCTGAGAAAGCCCAGAGTTCTTTTCTTTGCCACAAATTGAATGCTTTTCTTGGTACTACAACCCTTTGCAGTGTGATGATTATCAAAAGGCCTACAATTTATCTTTGAATTTTCCGGACGTGACATAACATAACAATACTAAAGAATACTAAAGGGGACACCTTGGGCTCTGGCTCTTTACATTTTTACACTCTAGCTGCCAGAAACGAAACGATTATGCATAAAGTTTATATGATTTTGTATATAGTAATATTTATTGTACCATATCATATTTGTAGGCCGTATGTGAGACAGAAAACTTTGACTCTTCCGACTGTGAAAAGAAGTACAAAACGAAACGAGGATTAGCGCGCCACATTAGGGGAAAACATCCCTTACCCGGACAAGTGGATTTATGCTCAGAGAAACCCGAAATTCACCCATTGGAAATTCGAGTTTACATCAGGTAAGCTGCCAAGAAACTTTCATTGGATCGTTGTTTTACGAACCATTCGGCGACCTTCAGAATGAGAAACACCTCTGACGCCCTCAACACAAAAAAATTGTCTATTTCGTTTAAAAAATTCGAAAATACAAATGGGCTGTCTGAAACTCCCCTGCATATCAGTTACGTTAGCTGAATGATATTTCAAAGAGCACATTAAATGTTACACTGCCAAGGTATCCAGAGCAATTGGTCTTTTAAAGTATGCAAAAAGATTTCTTCCTGTAAATTCCTTGAAAACGCTTTACACTGGCATTGTTCAACCCAGGGCTGTACGAGAGGGGGAGGGGAGGGGGGGGGGGGGGTATGGGAGCTCAGTCTTCCTTATATTCTTTAATGGGCCAAAGTCATTTTCGTTTAGGAGTGCTTACCTTTGGAATAACCTAGATTGCGAAACTAAGAACGCAACATCTCTAGGAAAATTTACAACTTTCCTCTAAAACTTTTTGCTTTGCTGGCTTTGTTTTAATATCATACTTCGGGTTCTTAACTTCAGTATATATATGTGTATATAATAAATCTGACAAGTTTAACAAAATTATGTCAAAGAGTATCAAAAATTGCGAGGGCAGGGTGGGTTAGAAGTGGTTGGGCTAAGAAGTGAAGTAAACAATTGAAATTAAATGAATGAAACATGAAAACGGTCTCCCAGTAATAGCACGTCCCGTAAAGGTGGATGTGGAACTCACCTCCCCCTCAGGCGAAAGAGTGCTTTTGATTTTTAATTTCAAACACTGGGGGGGGGGGGGGGCAATGATCAGAATTTTACGGAATGTTTAAAGTGGAGTCTGTTGTAGTGTAGTGTTTCTCTTGCAAAGAAATGAAGACAAATTTCTCATTTCAGGTTTCTTTTAATGCAAAATTAAAACATACAAAATCGTTATCATTAAAGTAAAAGTTCAAAATGTGCAGTGTCTTTGCAATGTTCACGAACTTGTTTACTTTCCGTAACGGCGTCTTGTACAACGTCTACGGAAGGACCTTCTGCGGTAGAGAATACCGCGTCTACGGAAGATCCCAATCCTGCGCCTGCGGAAGATCCTGCGTCGTCGGTAGACAATCCTGCGCCTGCGGAAGATCCTGCGTCGTCGGTAGACAATCCTGCGTCTACGGAAGATCCTGCGCCTTCGGTAGACTACCCTTCGTCGACGGTAGATCCTGCGCCTTCGGTAGACTACCCTTCGTCGACGGTAGATCCTGCGTCGTCGGTAAACAATCCTTCGTCGACGGAAGATCCTGCGTCGTCGGTAGACAATCCTGCGCCTGCGGAAGATCCTGCGTCGTCGGTAGACAATCCTGCGTCTACGGAAGATCCTGCGCCTTCGGTAGACTACCCTTCGTCGACGGTAGATCCTGCGCCTTCGGTAGACTACCCTTCGTCGACGGAAGATCCTGCGTCGTCGGTAGACAATCCTGCGCCTGCGGAAGATCCTGCGTCGTCGGTAGACAATCCTGCGTCTACGGAAGATCCTGCGCCTTCGGTAGACTACCCTTCGTCGACGGTAGATCCTGCGCCTTCGGTAGACTACCCTTCGTCGACGGTAGATCCTGCGTCGTCGGTAAACAATCCTTCGTCGACGGAAGATCCTGCGCCTTCGGTAGACAATCCTGCGTCGACGGTAGATCCTGCGTCGTCGGTAAACAATCCTTCGTCGACGGTAGATTCTGCGCCTTCGGTAGACTACCCTTCGTCGACGGTAGATCCTGCGTCGTCGGTAAACAATCCTTCGTCGACGCAAGATCCTGCGCCTTCGGTAGACAATCCTGCGTCGACGGTAGATCCTGCGTCGTCGGTAAACAATCCTTCGTCGACGGTAGATCCTGCGCCTTCGGTAGACTACCCTTCGTCGACGGTAGATCCTGCGTCGTCGGTAAACAATCCTGCGTCTACGGTAGATCCTGCGTCGCCGACGGGACCGTCTTCGTCGACTGGCCCTTCTGCGCCTACCTGCAGGTGTGGGGTCAGCTAAAAAAGAATCTTAAAATGTCACACCAAAATTGGTATCAATCAAGATCGGTGGGCTGTGTAAAATTTTCAAAATCAGAGTCTGGTTCTGGTGAGTAAATATGTCTCTTAAGAAAACTGCAAAGGTGAAAAAGAACGGTTGCAAGATTCTCATGCAAGGGTGGCAAGATTGTCGAACAGACAAGATCACTGAAATAAGCATTCAGTTTCCGAGTAATAAAATACTTACCACTGGTGTCCTTTGCTTCCAATTCTCCTTCTTCTAAAAAGCAACACACAATTTATTGGCTTTATATTTTATATGTATAATTTATTGGCTTTGTTCTCGACTTTGTATGATATTATGTTATCAGGGGAGTGGCATGCTCCGACAGGACATGAATGGGGAATTAAAGCGTATCTTCCCTCCACTAGCTTACAGGTCCAGCCTGACCCGACTGGTACCACCTGGCAGGGTTCCCTAGCTCAGGGCTACGAGCGATGGCCAACGGCTAACTCGGCAGGAGACTGGCAAGGAGAGCGGATGAGCTACGACTCCAGGGGTCAACGGCTTCGGGCGGAAGAACTCCTGGAAAGAGGGATGGTGTCTCCTTAAAAACACTGTAGAGGTGGTTCTGGGGGCCCATCTCTACTATTAGCCCCTTAGTTTTATCTATGACCATGACAACAAACCAAAACTCAGATTTTGGGATAGTTGGAGGGTCATGGTAGCCAACCTTCTGATAGAAGTTGGCACCTGATGATGATGATGATGATGATATTTATTACGTCATGAAATCACAGACAAACCATTTAAAAAATATCTATTTTAGGTTGTTAAACGCCTGCGAAAATAGCCCTGCAAGCCGGAGAAAGAGAAACAGGGCCTTCTTTAATGACTACTATGAGTGAATGAACTACTCCCATTTCTGATTGCTTTAGGGAGGAAGTTTGTGCAATCGGGCCAAGTAAACAAATTGACAGTTGAAATATGATAAAACTGAACTTACCCTCCTGCTTTTCTTCCGGGCGTGAGGGATCACTCTCCATTACCTCGTTTTCGTCCTCAGAGTCGGAGTCATTTGCAGGGTCATCGTTGTCTTCCGTGTCGGTTTCATCATTTTCCTCAGCCTCGGTCTTTGCCTCACTTTCGGTAGCCTCCTTTGGATCTGCGTCTTTAGGATCAGCTTCAGTCACCTTAGTTTCCACTTTGGTAACTGCAAGGCAAAATAAAATGTCAGTTACTTGCTCCCTCTTTATTGTTTTGCGACGTTAAGAAAGGAAAGACAACGACTTAATCTTAAACAAATTAAAGAACTACTAACCAGTTTCTTCAGCGCCATTTGCAAATGCGGCGCAGCAAAAGGCCACAAGAACCAGCAAAGTTACTGCACGCATTTTGTGGAAAGATCTACAATCGAATTTAAAGAATTAGAATAAATATAAACAAATTCAATGAATAAAGATCAACAACGAGCATCAAGTCCCTAAAAATGCTGATAAATATACCCTTAACGAAGGAGGATCAAAGTCGCTAAAATACAAAATAAGAAAGTCAAAAGACAAAACATTCGCTGAAATTGAAAACAGATAAAAGAAACTTGAGGGAACCGTTGGGAATAAGAATATCTTCATCCGAAAATAATTTTGTTTAAAGCGATCGTTGAAGATTCAAGACGACAATCCTAATGCAGGGTGGGGCGGAGGGGCCATGGCCCCCAACTTTTTTGGTATGCAATAACATTTCCAAAGAGGCCCTGTTTTAAAGCATTTAATTCAAGTTCGACTTACAGAACTTGGCCCCCTCCACCTTGCAATTTGTGGTATGGGCCCTGTAATGGCTAGGATTTATGAGACTTTTCCGTTCTTGCCTTCGTTTACCTCATATACCTTAGTATCGTTTCTATGGCAACAAATAACAAACTTTGGTTGACCACCTTCAAATCCCATTGGTCTAACAATACAATGCTTTTATGTTATATTTGCAATCGGCAGCGCGGATCAAAGTGGCCGAATAAGCTTACAAAAGTTGCCTTTATACGTTACGGGTCACCTTTCTGTATACGGGAAGTTAAAAATCAAATTTATTCTCCGTGACGAAAAACAATAGAAAGACAATCCAACCGACAATAGAAAACAGCCATTGCGGTTGGATTTGACGAAGAAAAAACGGCTTTGGCACTTCATGGCATTTCAAGAATGGGTGTTTTGTTAAACATGATACGAGAGATCGATTGCCATCCGAACAAGCCGAAAATGGCTTGTGGCCAAGGGGCGGCAAAAGTGATTGGAATGAAACAGTTCTGCTTATTTAAATAAACTTATCTGGTCAAGTGACGAATAACGGTTTTAAATCAAAGTAACGATCAACGAAAACAGTGCTTCTTAAAGAAGACAGCTCGATTACCAAAACCGTGAGCAGTAGAGGTTCCTGTCGTCTTTTCGGTCCACAAATCCAAGTCAAAACTGGGTTGCCGTTAAGGAATTTGCTAATTTTTCCATACAACCAGTACACGTTAAGGGGAGGATTCGTTAACTCCTTTATATAAGAACACGAGCCTCAAAATTGGTCAAAAATTAAGAACAAATTAAGAACAAGCCGAGGCTGAGCTACTGTGAATTGCACTTTTGAACAACGTTTCATCTCAAAAACGAGGATTTTTTTAAATGTGGGTGCGTAAACACTTCTCTAGAGCGTAAAAGCTAGCAATCGCACTTCTAACACCCTATTAATTGAAGAAGAAATTAAGAACAATCCGGCCTCAGGTTTTCGAAAAAATAAAGAACAGTCAGCCTGAACTTAAATTCACTAGTTCTGAAAAAAGATAGCGTAACAAAGAACCTGGCAGGATGTGCAAGAGACCGATCTTGATTACCGTGGAACCTGATCTGAAAACATTATTACTGAAATCCTAGTAAGAATCCATAGCCAAAAACGCACCCATTGCTGGGACTTTAGAAAGCAAATGTGAAGTAGTCAAGAAGTAGAATAACACACTAACATACCTGTACTTCCACTAAAGTGCAGCAACACATCTGAAGTCTACCGCCCAGTCTATTTTATTTATACCATCAATGAGGAATAAATTCCAACCCACACAGTTTCTAATCATTGTCTAAAATTCTATACCACTTTTTCACAATGAGGGGATTACATACAGCAAGACAGTTAGACGATGCCCTTTGTGAAATTGCTTAGAAGACAGGATCTCAGGATCGGTATACAACAAATCAGGGGGTTAACGCTCCCCCGGAACTCTGCTCCTATCTTTTATTTCCGGGCTCGAGTTTATGCGGCTGTGGCTCGGGTGACCAGGGAAGCAGGCAAAAGTGCATATTCGGAAGGGGAGGAAAATGATTTGTTTTTAAATAGTTTTGCACAGCATAGCATGCAGCATCGACCCGTTTTTAATCCGTTTTTGATCCGTTCCCACTAAGTCGGGTTAAATTCATTCGGGGTGAAAAGTTGTAAGAGAAATCAGTATTTGTATCAATAATCCTTCAATTTCTATCATTGTAGGCCAATGGAAGCAACATCGACATTGAGTACTTTGGTTTTTGATTTTTGGCACCATCTCAATTCTTAAACGTTGCTGTTGTTGCAAGTAGATCAGAAGTTATCCGGGTTTCGGCGTTTCCATTAACTTGCGGGTGGGTCAAAAGATACCCGGGTAAAAACTGACCCACTCTGAGACACGTTTTCAAACTTTTCCGTTTTTCAAGTGGGTGCGCGAAAGAGCGCGTTGTATTAACTTTAAATATTGTTTGTTTTTTGAGTCTTTCAGTTTGGTTGCCTAGTAATTTATGTTATATGCTTTTGCACTTTTGACAATAACAAATAGACAGGGGAAACATCATTTTACGTTAGAGATTAATTAAGCACAATGCACTTACACGTATATTGATTGTAATGATTATTAACAAATTTTAATCATACTACAGGTTTTGTCGAGTGTTGATTTAGTTGGATTTGAGTAGGTATAATGTTTAGACGTATTAGAATTTAAGATAAGTGAAAAGAATTATAAAGATGACCTCGCTTGATTGTTGTGTTTCTGCACAGTAGTTGATTAGAACCAGCGGAAGATTTGCGACAGTCGGTTAGTGGGAACACAGAATAGAAAATACGCAGAAGGTGAACTCTACGTCGGCACCTTTGATATTTGCGTGCACAAATCTAGAACAAAGAAACAATAGCTTTGCGCCATAAACTCGTTTTGATTCAGAGGTCTGGAGGACGAATGGCGACCGGCTGGATTAGTTGCTGCGGTGATATAAAGAGTGAATAATGGCTTAAAATTTTACATTTCATTTCATCAATTTTGGAAATTATCTACAAAGGTTAGTATTCTTATTCATTTGAAAGCTAATTCCGGTTTCGCCCAATTTCAGGGCTCGTCAGTGCAGCTAGACGTAAGCCAGACTCAAGGTTTTGGTCTGCGCTGAGAATATAAAGTCACGTAATTTCTCTGCGCAAAAAATCACCAACAGTCTGGGAGGTAAAAAATGGCCAGTACAAATTTTGAATATGTGAAAACAACTAAAATGAATTTTTAGTGGTCAGCTGCAGACCGGACCTTTTTATTGGGATGAAGCAATTACTTATAATAGTGACAGTGTTCAACAAGTATCTCCATTGGTTTCAAGCGCGAAATTTTTATTTCATTAAATTTCCGAAAATAAAAATATTTGTAAATCAAGAAAAATACTTTTTCTGAGAGAGGGCATTTTCCTTTACTGCAGTACTTAGGGAAGCTGTCTACCGTATCCCTGGTAAGGGTGGCTAAAGAGGTAGTTCATGCTTGCCAAAGGCACAACCCCAAGGCTAGCAGATGGTGGAGGCACCTCATATCTCCTTGTTAGACTCATTGGTCTAACCTGCTACCAAAAAGAAGAGAGTGTATATGTACATAAATAATTCATTTTTTTGGAGAGCAAATGCAAAGTTCCAATGCCCTTTTATTTTGGCTAGCAAATGAGTCCTATTAGATAAATTATTTGCAAAGATTTTGAATAAATAGTTTTATAAAAATTTAGAAAGAATGTGTTTTAGAATACGCAAACAAAGAATTATCACATCAGTGGAAGGCAAGAGATGAATGGTTAAGAATGTTAATGACAATTCCTTGCTTGGTCAGAATCGAACTCCAGTTTACGGCATCAAAAGCAATTATGATCATTCCATTGAACAAAGCAACTCACACATATATAATATAAATCTACATTCATAAGGCAAAAGGTTGGCAAGAGGAAAATTATTTCCACAAGGATGCTACCCAATTGGAAGTACTGCTCTTGGTCAGAATCGAACTCCAGTTTACAGCATCAAAAGCAACCTTCTTTTGGTCAAATCGAACTCCAGTTTACAGCATCAAAAACAACCATGATCATTCCAATGAACCAAGAAACTCAATCATTTATAAATATCTACATTAATAGGTCAAAAGGCAGACAAGGGGGTAATTATTTCCACAAGGATGCTACCCAATTGGAAGTACTGCTCTTGGTCAGAATCGAACTCCAGTTTACAGCATCAAAAGCAACCTTCTTTTGGTCAGAATCAAACTCCAGTTTACAGCATCAAAAACAATCATGATCATTCCAATGAACCAAGAAACTCAATCATTTATAAATATCTACATTAATAGGTCAAAAGGCAGACAAGGGGGTATTATTTCCACAAGGATGCTACCCAATTGGAAGTACTGCTCTTGGTCAGAATCAAACTCCAGTTTACAGCATCAAAAGCAACCTTCTTTTGGTCAGAATCAAACTCCAGTTTACAGCATCAAAAGCAACCATGATCATTCTATTGAACTTAAACTTATCTGAATACATTGATATTGATTACAGGAGAACTGGACAGCTCCAAGCTCCAAAGCCATGTTACTTTCTTACTAAGTTAAACTGTTATATTATGAACAACCCATTTATACTAATTTTCAATCTAAAGATGCACCAGTTTAATGTATTTTCTATTCTTTCTCTTTGTTGCTACAAGTTCTCTGTTTATATACTTCAGACAATAATAGATCCTCATTCGAATAAAAAGTTCAATCAAAAATAACTTGTCAAAATTTTCACATGGAACATTCAGGTTTATGGTGGCGAGAATCTCTTTCAGCTCTTTTCCAATCCCAGATGTTTTCTTTATATTGCTGAAATATTCCATGAATGCATCTTCCAATTGCTTGGCATAGGCAAACATATCAGCAGATGGTACAACAAGTCCAGAAAATGTACTGCTAGACTCATAAGCCTTAAACATCATAAATACATTCTGGTTTTCCATTCCATTGTTATTTGAGAGAACAGAACATTTTTCGCATTTGTGCTTGCTGTATGCCTTGCGCAGCAAATAACCAGCAACATATGCCATAGCATTATCTTTGAAAAGTCTGTTTTCAACTTGCTCATTGCTGTAGTCAGTGGAAACAATTTTAAGTGGTTTTTCTACAACAGGAACCTCTGGGAGCTCTCTTATATCTGATAACTGTGCAAGGAGTTCATTTTCATCTTGCTCACAATTGGCAGCCGAGACTGTTAAAAGATTTGTGTGGAACAATTTACGATATGCACTTTTAAATTGGTTTGGGGTTGGATTGTCAGAATTCCCCCCTTGCTGCCTAATAGATCCAAAAAAATTTTCAAGGGGATCTTGGTTAAGCTGTCTTGTAACCAGGAAGGTGACATCATGCTCTTCATTTAATTTATGCCACAATTTTGAAATTGCTTTCAATGTAATGCACCAGCCTTTTAAACACCTTAATTTATTTGTATGGTCTTCTCCTGTTGCTCCATTAACTACTCTTATTGACTGTACAAATCTTATGCCATCTTCCATTTCTTTCAGGTGGGGAGAGGAAGCAGTTAAAGGCCGTCGAGATATTTTACTATCCCTGAAACTTAATGAGTTGCAACAATCAAAGATTGAATCAAATTTAGAAAGAACCTCTGCAGTACCCAAGGCTGTAGATGGCAATCCTTGAAGTGTAACATATGTAAATATCCCAGCAGAAACTGAATGGCTGAATACTTGTGCTGCCAGCTTTACTTTCATTTTTGCAAATTGTGCTGGATTGATATGCTTATCTGTCAACTTAGGGCTAGTTCTTATTGCAAGCTTCTTTTCTTTTTCATAGAATGATTTAACATCTGACCAAGAAGCAGTTTTTCCATCAAAAGTAAAATTGTATTTCAATAAATTGTTCCTTATTGACTTTAACAAATGAGGAGGATCAAAAATGGTAAAGTACTGTTTGCCATGCATTTCAAAATATGGCCTATCTACTGTGACTCCCATAGCATCATAGAAACTTGAAAAATTGGAGCCCTGATCACTTACCACACCAACAACGTTTAAACCAATTGATTCTAACTGCACAAGTGCCTCATCTACAATACTCTCTAATTTAGCACTGCTACAAGCCTCATTCACAAAGTAATATGCCACAGGCTGCTTCCAGTTTTCAAGAACACCACGGGCCATAAATACTAATGAGGAATTAGCAACAAGACTTGATGTCTTACCATCACCAAGAGTTTCAAATCCAATAATAGAGTCCTGAGCTACATTGTAAAAGAGATGGGACTTCAATGACATTTCATCCATGACCAGAGTGCAAATTCTAGCATTGTCAGACATAACTTGAACACGTTGTCTGAGAACATATAATGACTTTTCTGAAAAGCCAACATCTGAAGCAAATCTAGAGACAAGTTTGGTTAATGATGATTTTGAAGGTAAATTAAAAAGCTTAGCAAGAAATCTGTATGCCTTACCACTGATGTGATACAATGTTAAAGCCCAGGCTTTGAAAGCTTCATCATATCGTCTCCCTTTCTTTTTTTTCAAAGAGAGGGTCAGCTGTTTTTTAACAAAATCTAATAAGTTAGGGGAAATTACCCCTTCCAATAGTTGAAATGCCTTATTAACTTTTTGAAGCTTAGTCATTTTCTTTGGAGTTGTAGAACTGTTTTGAATAGAATTATTCAATACACAGATCTTACGCCTCTTTCTTTGTAGCAATTTTCTAAGGTTTTTTTTTCTTGGTGTGTACAAAGAAAGGTCAGCAGATGTTTGACATGACTTTTCTTGAATTGCTTCCATGCATGCATCAGTTGACTCAAGAGGAATTTCTTCTATTGTGGCTTCTTCCTTATCAACTAGGAAATGAATGGAAAACAATCAATGACAAACTGGATGGTTTCCATACAAAGCTTTAGTTTACAATTTTAAAAAGAACAAATACTCAGAAAATGATTCAAAGCATACCTGGAATAGATGTATCACCTTCAGGATTTGCTGAGACCCTACGTCTTTTCTTACTAACGGAGTCTGGAGATTTAAGGGAAAGTCACTAATTAGCCGTATTTTCAAACAATGTTTTTATTTATCAAAACAACTTCAGTATTTCATTCCAGGTCTGGCCTTCAACAAATCTAATTTTTAAGGTGGTAACTGAAAGAAAATTTCTGTATATTAAGATTATAAATCAATGTTTCTTTCTATTTATGTTCAAAAGAATTTACAATAGTCATAATTATTATGATACTACATGGATCTTGGTGGTAGATACCAACCCAACTCAAGGGGGTGTCACTGTAATTTTTTAATAATATTAACAGCAATCAACTTTCAAGTCTCCAAAAAAACTGAAATTCAGTAAGTGTCCCTCTTTGGGAACAATCCACCAATTGAATTGTAATAACTAGATTAAAATGAGAAAATGTAATACTCACAGTCAACTGGATCCGATCGTACCGTTCTTTTCCGCGTGGTAGTGAGAAGTGGTGGTGGGTTTGGTACATCGAATAGGGTTGGTTTTGCGTGTCTTGGTAGTCTTTTACGCTGATTTGTAAATTTGGGGAGGAGATCTGGCTCAAAATGAATGGAACAAATCGAGCAGTTTTTACTCAAGTACTCAGGAGTTTTCTTCATTAAGTCAGCTCGCCGACAATTCTGAAGCCATTCTCTGCAACTGATGAATAAAGTTTAAAAAATTCCTTTTTATTTTGGAAAGTACAAATCACGACAGAATAAAGGGAAATTCCTTTAAAAGTATTTTAAAAATCGATATACAATAAATAACCAGGTTAATAAACATAAGAAAGGAGAATATGCTACTGCTTACTTACCGAGAAGGATCGGACGGAAACCTGAAGAAATTCAGCTCCGGATGAGCAAAATTATTATTCTGACAATTGATGGCAGCGCAATGATACGATTTCTTCGAAGGTTTTTTTGCCGTGTCAGTCATATCGACGAGAGTATTTCGCAACGTGTACTACCTACAGTATGGACAACGTGAAAGAAAATTTTTCTAGTTTATTTAAACTCGATCTCAATCACAGCCTCATTCGCGCGCGCATCCCGTGAAGTTACCGGAGTTCACCTTCTGCGTATTTTCTATTCTGTGGTGGGAACTCGACGCAGAAGCGGAAAACTTTTAACCTGGATATGTTTTAACCCGGGCTAGTGGAAAGGCTGCATTAGGAAACTCAGCTCTATCTAAGCTTCAAAGTAAACAGTCAGCTGTCTATCCAAAGCTAAACAAATGGAAATTTCTATTTGTCATAAAATCACCAAAACCCTCCTTACAATCTTCAATTTCACTCAGCGAGCGCACTCCTACATTATTGTGCCTTATATATCAAATTTAGTTAAACGACATGTGACTTACAAGTGGCAGCGAATGGATGACATATGAAAGGACATTGGAATTGTTACATACAGCATTTGAGGGAGGGGGCACACATTCAAAAGGGGATTTTTTTAGACTGCTTTTTAGGGGGCACTCGACAATAATGTGGTTCATGGAGGGCTCGGTAGCCCAGCCAGGATTATTTTGATGTGTGAGTACATGTTGTACCGTTGTATGTGAACACTTTTGGATTCCTGCCACAAAGTTTCATATTGTTCTTTAACAGTGCTCTTTGCGTCCCTACAATAAAGCCACTGGTGCTTCTCTACTTTGGGAACCAGAGAAACAAAAAAAGCTTTAGCTGTTCAGTTCTTTACAGTTGATTTGAAGTTGTTTCTCTCTAGCATCCAAAGATAGACATCAATAAATCCTGATCCTTCCTCTCGATATAACCACGCCTATTTATTGCTACGCCTGGAAGTGCAGAGGACTGGATTGTCAAGGACTCGAACGCCAGACCCTTTGGACCTGTTTTTTTAAGATCAAACTTGTGAATTTCATATGTTAGGAATCTTGGAATTTTGAATGTAGATACATTTACATAATTAAAACTGAAAGGGTGGAGCAGACCAATCCAGTAATCGTTTTCTATCGTGAAGCCCTGTATCCACTGGATCTTAAATCGCACCAACACCGTTTATTTTCTTTTTGACGGCATTTTAGTTTAATTACATTATTTTTTACGGGCAAGGTGAATTTTCGGATGAGAAAATTGAAACGTTACAATCAGTACTGAGCCTACAGTTTTAAAAAGATAACATCCTGTACTGATCAGAAAAATTTAAAGTGGGAAATTTTCAAGAAACTACAAGTAGAAAGTTAGTTAAATGAAAAATTAAGAATCTTTCAGTACTAGAAATGTTCAACGTTTCTTCTAAAAAACGAATGTATGCTACGCTGCCCCTGCTGTCTGTAAACGTCTTATCATAAGTTGCTACGATAATGCTGCTGTGAAGGCGGAAAACATTACAGAAGCTGCTGCGGAAGAATTTGATCAAAGAAGAGTGTTTCATCTTACGAATCGGGCATATGCACTCGAATCACCCATTCCATTTGTGAAAATCGAAAGGACATTTGACCCTCTGAAAGCTGTTGAAACTTCCTTAAGTCAAAAACAAAGATGAAAGACTCAATTCCATGTGGCTTTTATATCGTTAAAGAGATATTATTGAAAAAATTGATCTGCAGCAAATTAGCTTTAAAAAATGGCAAAATAGAAAAAGAAGAATCACTGCTAATTGACTTTAAGGGATATCATTTTTTATCATTAAATATATATAATACTGGTTATGCTTGGATGTTGCTTTACTTACTACGACCAGTTTAAATGCTCGTGTTACATTAATCCAAACTCAGATTTTTACTTTATCGTCTTTAGTGTTTTTATACTTCAGGCTAATTAATATGAGTAAAATGATGGTTATAATAATGACACTAGAAATCTGTAATTAGGAATATTTCCAAATATTGATTCTGTAGGTACAGTAGATACAAATGTCGAAAAAAAAATACTCAAGTAAAGTTGGAATTTTCATCATTCTACGACCCCCCAAATTAGCGACTTGTTTTCGTCCCTGGGCCTTGCTCTACACAGAACAACGCTGTTTTCATCTAATATCAACCTACTCGTTTTCCTCAAATCACAGCAACAACATTGCTGTGTTGGGGAAAGGCCCAGAGGGGGGAGTACTCCCATTAAGGCCTGACAGTCGATTTGAGGGTCTTACCGAATGGCCCAGTTTTGATAATAACACAACGGCTTAGTTTAGCTTGCGATTTATTAAAAACAATGAACAAGTTTTTATCTTTCCCGAATCAACAACAGTCAATGATGAAGAAATTTGTCAAAGAAGGACCAGGAGCGTACAAAGAAATGGATGCTACCAATGATATAATGTTCGTCCTTTTGCTACCATTTTAGGCAAGGGGCAAATCACTCCAAGAAAATTTCGTAAACATTTTGTGAAAATCCTATTGTTTTATCTGAAAATCCTTGGAAATCCTTTTGTTTAAGGGAAAATCTCGTACGCTATTCGCAAGAGTGAATTGCCCCTCGATTTGAGGGTTACTGTCAGAAAACACTCCCATTTGAGGGTAATTTTTTAACACTTTAGCTCTTACCCTTATGGACCCCCTGCTAGGCCATAATGGGAGTAATCCTCCGGGGGAAGGGGCGAAAAACGAATGGAGTCTCACAATTTATGTGAATAACTTTTGGCTTGTTCGATTTTTATACCATAGTACCTTTATTGTTTACAGCATGCAAGATAATATTCTTTCGTTATTGAAAATTTAGAAAATAAACGCTTGACTAATGACAATTTATTTTGAATTGGTGAGCTCTGTCCGAAAACTGCTTGTTTTTTGTTGCTGGAGTGCCATTATTTTCTAACACATTTTCAAACCCAATTAGCATTTAATTATCCATCTGCTGCACAAGGTCATCGTTAGGTGACAGACGTTCAAAGACGAGGGATACTGGGCGGCAACATCAGAGAGATTCTAGGTATTGAATATTACACCTTGTAATACCGCTACTCCAAGCGCTAAGCCTCGCTCTTACCTGCCTCGTTTGCGCATTTCCTTCGCCCCATTCATCCACTCTCCCAGCGTTAGTCATACTTGTTTGTGCATACTCTTTTACGTCAACTTGCTGTTGGGAACGTGCACTCAACAGTTACGTAATTGCTGCGTTTGTAAGTAAACTAATGACCTTCGTAATTAGTAGCTAGTGTAGGACACGTGTTAGAGTAGATTGCTTGCTGCTCTATTGTCAGCTAATTAGAAGCTTCTAGAAAGTTCTAATGATCGCTGAGGTAGAACTTTTTAGCACGCGTCACGTAGAGTTTAGTCAGTTGCATGTTTCGCAGTGAACAAGTCGATAGAGTCTCAAAACAACACTTGCATCGCACTCTTTGTTGCATTGCGTATACTAGTAGGAACACTTTCACTAAGGAAACCCACCCTCTATTATAGTATTATTTTAAGAACTACACTACGGATTGACTCAGCTTATACATACGTATCTAGACACTTTCCTATTGTTTTTTTAGCTTGTTTTTCCTCTTATGTAGACACCTAAGATTAGCACATTTACATATTTTATTTGTACAAGGAACTAGTTTAACATATATATACATCGTTCTCTACGAATCCTGAGTTAGTTAAGAGTTAGAGCATTGTGAGCACGTACACTTCGCTCTTGTGAAAGGCTTAGTGGTACAAGTCGTACAACGATATACGTTTGAGAAAACTATATCTTTGTTTATTTGTTGTGTCATTCTGAAGTTTTGCCGAACATTTAGCTCGGAACCTGCCGTATTTAGGAACCAATTTACAACCTATTGTTTTTTCTTAGTTACATAATGATACGATATCAATGGATTGTTAGTTGCACCGTAAATCTTCAAATGGCTACCCCCGTAATACCCCTTCAAAATTAGCCTCACATTGGAAGTTCAATTTTTTAACACGCCCCCTTCGAATAAGCACCAATTCCCGAAGTAAAAGTTGCATATAGGCCCCCTCCCCGAATACTCCTACTCCCACCCTGGAAGCAAAAATTTTTATAAGCGACACTCTCAAAAAAGTCCCCAACACAGTAGCATGCCTCCTATACAGGCTACCATGAGGGGCTTATTCGAGATACAACAGAAAGGCACATTATGACTGATGTGACTGCATGGACGAAGTGACCGCCAAAAACATCGAAAAAAAACAATATTTTGGAACACTTTCTATTTTATAACTAACTATATGTAATCAAGCAAAATTGTTAATCGAATGAACTTGAAAATCATGAAATTAGTTTAAAATCTTTCACTTTTCTTGTCGCGACTGGACAGGATATATACAAACTAGTCAGAAGCTTTCACTTCTAGGAAATTGACAGCCTCGTTTTCACTTCCTAACAGCGGAAGTCTGAACCACAGACGGTGTCTAAAGATAGAGGAAACAGATAAAATCAAACTGGGTCGAACTGTGGAAGCAAAGTCTCAGAAGATAGAAGCTATTTTTCGATACATCGAGAGCAGATGGCAGAAGTTTACCATACATGTATAATAGTCCCTTGGACACTGCTTTGTTCAGGTTCAGATGAAGATGTCAACGAAGAACAAGATTTTGCTGCTGCAAAACAGAAGGCGGTGAAGTCCATCGAAGGTGTATTGTGCAGGCTGAAGGCGGATGTTACAAAGACACTCCTACTTGTAAGCATCCCTCATAAGGTGTTTTGAATGTTTAAGGTCCTGTGAGGCGTTTCGTTAGAAAACGGAAAAAGTGAAAGCCAAATTACTTCCTTCTTAGACACCCTTGGTCAGCAAAAACAAGAATGCAATGAACATACGGTTGTAAAAGAGGGGTCAGTGGTCGAGATAAATGCGTCTATAATCGGCCAGTCATTTTGAAATTTGAGTAAACCAGACAAATGCTACTGTGGAATAAGGAAAATACACGGGGGATTCCACTGACCCTATCATTTTCCTCTTCCGAATCAAAGGAGGCTACACTTCTTTGTTTGTGTAGTCATGAAAAGGGAAAAATGCCAAGGAAGCGAAAATGCTTCTGTTGACAGGATCGTGGACAGGAGCAATACAAAACAACAACAAAATACTACTTTAGAAGTGATCCTAAAAAACAGAGTGATAATAAATCAACTCATATTTTCAGCTGGTGTTAAGTGCTCCTTCTTTAAATCAAATCCTAACATTGGAAAACTATCTATTTTAGCTACTCTCTGAGATGGTGCAAACTACCAAATTTAGAATCAAAATTTTATATTTGACTTAAGGATGCAAGCACAAACTTTCCATCAAATATAAACACTAAATGTACCTATTATGAATATTTGTCTTTCTTTAAGAATAGCACAAATACTATTCAGCTCCAAGTTAAGAGGGCAAGTTGCTACAAAGGTTCAAGGTGTGAAACGATTTTGATTTGAGGGGCAATTGCTTAATTGAGAAATAATGCACCTAATTCTACCAAAAGGAAAAGGATTTATAGAGGGAGTCTCAGATACATAATAAAAGGTTTCCTCTAAAGATGTATCAGGTTCAAAAAAAGACCTGCCCCTTGCTTTGAATACGGCTCATAACATGCATGGAAAGAGGAAAGGAAGGCTCATCAAACTTGATTTTCAAATAATAAAGAGGGGTTGATGAAAGGAAAGTATAAAGGAAGTTTTTACTATGCCCCAGAACGCTTTCTGTAATGCTTTTTTTAGGTACTGTCTTTTCTCATAAATAGCCCTCGTGGCTTTGCCAAAATAATGATTTTCCTAAGGGTACATAATTTGAAATAATTTGTGTCGACTTTAGGCACAGAGCAGGGTAGTGAAACTCAAGGCTTGATGCTATCAGTATTCCCCTGAAACACATACAAAACCGCCTTGTCTTTTCAGCTTTCATTTCCTCTATTTCATTTCATTATTTCTACTTATAACTAGCCCAGTTTGTTATCTTGTTGAAAGCATTGCAATAATGCAGACTTTAATATTAAATTTTCTGTTTATGTATGATAGTTATGATGACCAAATTGGGTAGTTATGGCCATACATAAACATATGCTTGAATTGGGTTTTGTTCAATACATATAAATGTTTCTAATTTGGCCATGACTAATACAATGAAGTTTTGCCAATTAATCAAAGTGAGAAACTACAACCACCCACACATACATTATTTATTTGTCTTGGCAGCAGTATCACAAGTTTTAATGATGGCTGCCAACATGGTGCAATACCAGTGAATGAGTCATAGCATAAAAGGATTTTTAATTCTTTGAAATGTCTTTGTGTCACTACACAGTTCTTGACATCATAGCTAACATCAAAGGGAAAAACTCAATAATTTGGGTTACTGATCAAGAAAAATACAGATCCTAGACTTGGGAAAGAGTTTGAGTTAAGGAAAACTACTCCAGATGTTTAAGATATATAGATAAGATTTTTTAGTAACACAGCCTGTTGTTTTTTTGCTGCTAGGTTGAATCACTGCTAGACAAAACATATATCATTATTAATCTGAATAATGAAATAATAAGGAGAGATTGAAATGATTGTGAGTAATGAAATAATAAGGAGAGATACCACCATTTGTGACGTTACAAAAGCAAGAGGAAATAAGTGGATATGTCTTTGCCTCTAGAATTCGCTTGAAGTGGTCGCTGAGACATCAGTAATGGGATTTGGTTGGGGCTAGAGGGATTGAAGTTCTTCATACTTTCTTCCTGATCTTTTAAAAAGATTCTGGACATTTAGAGTAATCCCGTATTAGTTTGTTTGCTGGTTGCTAGAAATGCCAGGTATATCCCAGCACCCTTACTTTTCACCCTTCCCTGTCCCTGATTTGATTTACCTTGACCCTTTGTGTGCCGCTACCCATAGTATAACAATTGTATTATTATCACCTTAGGATAATCTCTACCAGTGCTGTTTAAGAAAAAAGTTACGCACTATATTTTTGACCAATTATTTTTACATAGCAAACTTATTCAACATTCATCAGAAAAATTACGTGCACAAAATTAAACAATGTCATCAATTTGCTGCAAGATCTCATATGGAAACGGCTTTAAAGCACATTATCTTCTATGAGCAGGAGGGGAGAGGGGGTTTGGACTGCTGCCCCCAAGAATGGAAAAGGTAGCAAAAATTGACAGCAAAGTTTTTTGAAGCAAAGTTATCAAATATTACTATATTTTGTCATTCGTATCCTTACGTTCTCAACAAACATTTCTATGTGTAGTAATGACGTCTGTTACGTATTGGACACAGGGGTAAAAGGATTAATTAGAATAAGCAAGCATGCGAGCACGTTAGATGCACATTAGAATTACAGATCTTGTTGTTATTCGAAGAGAGTATTTCTTTCCATATTACTACAACTCACAGTGTTTATACTATGTTTTTAATAAAATAAATCCGAATTTTAGGTGAGTGGCGAAATTACGACTGACCTCAATGCTGTTGCCAATAAATACAACTCCACAATAAAAGGAATGGAAAATACAGAATCTGTTGAAGATATTCTAATTGGCTCAAAGCAAATGATAGACGATTTGAGCGTTAGCACTGTCTATATGGTTATTCCGGATTCACATATGAACTACTGCAAGACAGTTTCGTCTTTTGTACGTACAGTATAGCATTTTTTGTTAATCTGATTTCCCTTGAAGAGGCCATAGAGTATGAGTACTTTGTAATAAGCGGCTTATGATTACTTCCATCTGAGAAAAAAACTTCATATCCAGGGGCGTCTACCCTGGAGGGGCTTCAGGGGCAGCTTCCAGGAGGGGCAGAGGGGGCAAGCAGTGCACTTGAATATTCACTCCTAAGAAAAGATCATAGAATTTCGTAGATAATTGATGTATAGTTTACCCACTCTCTTTATGTTAATTTTCATTAGAAATTCAAAAATATAAAGAAACTGAAGTGAACAATTAGATGATTTACTTTTGATTCTTGTGATTATTATTTTCCTTTTCACACTCTCAATGATTCTGCAATCATGGTGTATTGAGACAAAACGGACAACCAAAGTCTTAAAGCCAGCCCATTTATAATTTAAATGAAAAACATTGAAATGCTTGTTCTAGGTGAATAAAATCAGGAAGATCCCCCCACCTTTTAAAATGTTAACACTTCTATTCACATTTAAATTGTTACATGCTGTATTTTCGGACATTTCGTTACTTGTTAGAGAGACGAACAAGGACGGTCTTGGGCCGCGTAAGCAGGGCCTGGGTCGATTGGAAAACGTAATTTCTGCGCAATTTTTGCTTCTATCGCATTACTCGCACCGATTTACAGATATCCTGCGTTGCAGAGGCTAATTTACAGTGCACAAGAAGAATGTAGCTATTACAGGATATGATTTCAGGAAAACAAAATGATCTCAACATGAAAGCGGCAATAGGAAATTTTGCCTTGCGGAACTTCGCGATTGTGGTACATTATTAGGGTGCCCGCAAAACACGCTCAGAAAACAAAAGGTTAGGATTAGGTAATCGTCAACATATCGCCAGAAATTGTAATCCTTTGTTTCTTTTAAATTATTTATTTCACCTTGGTAATCGTTGATTCACAACAGCCATGATTTATGGATTTTTCTTGTCTTTTCCAACATCTACAGAGGCTGTGCCAAAGAGAGGTAGAGGGGGTAGAGGGCATGGGTCTACACTTTTCATTGCCCCTGCCCTTTATTGCTACTGAAATTGTGATGCTAAAACTGATTCGTTTTCTAAATAAATTCAGATCTCTTTTTTGTTGCAGATTTTCAACACGTTTACATACCAAGTTGGCTTTGAAGCCATAAACGTTGGGTTACCGACAGAAAGTAATGATAAAAACGAGGAATCAGTGTTGAAGAGCATCAGAGAAAAGCTAAAACTCCTACCCTCTAGCGATGGCCTGCCCTTGAAGACGCTGAAAACCATGTTAATACCAAACGATAGATTCTACCATGGTTATACAACCAGGACTGGCGGGGTTAGCACACACCCAACAATGCGGTCTCTGCCATTAGCAATGTCCCTACGAAAGAAAGATACAAGAGTATATATTGAGGAGAATCGGAGACGACTTGCAGAATCAGAGGGCTTCGACGTTCAAAAATTCGAGGTTAGTATATTTCTATTCAGTCCTGACGAAGGTCATTTGTGCCACCGGTCCAGAAAAGAGCCAAGCTGTTGAGAAAAGCTCTTTGTTGTTCTTCTCTCGGGTTTTCCCGCTTAAAAGATAAATGGTTTTGCTATTCTAGAGCGCAAGTGCGGTGCATGGAATTGATGTCTGGGTGATTGGAGATGAGCAACCTGAAAGCTATGACGCAATAGTTACCGATAAACCAGGATACACGATAGCAGCTCCTGGGGCTGATTGCCAGACACTCTTGTTCTGTGACCCCGTAAAGATGGTAAGTCGGCTGTTTATCTCATGTAACTATAATAAGGATTTGGCTCTTTATGCACAAGATATGTTAAACCAATTTCTTTAGGTAATCAACGATTCATAAAGCAAAGTAGTTATCCTCTGTTAATAGATTCAAGTAACTTATGGCAGAATTACATATGGCAGTTATTTGATAGTTGATCAAGGCAATGCAATCGGCTCAGACCTCAACAATAATCCTTTAAGGATGGTTCTATCTTTTTATCAAATCTGCACGGCAAGGTGCCTGTTTTGTTCATCAGTGGCTCAGTTTCCTGACCTAAATTCTTTTCAATAATCTAATCTTTTCTTCTTCTTTTTGCTTATATCCCCTTCATCTAAACGAGGTCCTGTTGAGGAATATTTGAACTTGGCCTCCTTCCCATGAGCCTATAAAGGCCGTTTGACAACAGCAGTGCCAGCCGCTGCGAAGTGCGGTTAAAGCCTTGCTCTGGGGGCCTAGCACAGGATAAAGTATTCGAGGCCACGCCCATTTCATACTCTAGAACCGCCTGTTAATTCCTAGTAGTCCTATTGAGCCAATTTCTGTTCATTTAGACACATTTCAGTGCCCCGACAAATAATTCTTGCTCAAAGAATTTGGTAGATCATATTTTGAGAAATGTGAGGAAGTTTCCCTATGTTGCAACACCCCTCCGGCCTTCCCAGTTAAAATAATTGTACAAACATCCCTAGGTTGTTGGTGCAGCGCATTCAGGCTGGAAAGGTACGATCGATAGAATCCAGCAGAATGTCGTGAGGGTAATGAAGGAAAGGTTTGGCTGCAAGCCATCTGACATTCTAGTCGCCATTGGTCCGTCCATTGGTGTTTGTTGCTACAATGTGGACGAGAATCGCGCAAAGGAATTCATAGATGGAGTTGCTGAAAGTGTTGTGCAAAGAAGAGAAGGCATACCTTACCTTGATCTATGGCAAGCAACAAAGATTTTGCTTGCAGAAGTTGGCGTGAAACCAGAAAATATTAACGGTGGAAACAGGTTTGATCAAATACATTCCAGTTTACAACTACTTCAGGCTTACCATAAGCATGACGTACTACTAACGTATCAAGTATAACGTAAAACAGTTGCGGAAATGGATCATTTTAAGTGGACCAGTAGTCAAAGAACGAAGCGGTGACTGGATCTTATTCTAGTCTTCGCTTTTCTTTTTCCACCTTACCCACCACAGAAGTAGCCTTTAGATCCTAAGACCCTAGAAGATCCTAACTTTAAGATTACACTCAAAATCTAAAATTTCCTGACAAATTTTAATCGGGAGGCTCTTGTCCCATTGCACCCCCAGAATTTAAGTCCCTTTGTGTGATTATGCAGAATACGTACCCTGGGTACCAGGGTCTCAGGAATCCGGGGATAAAGTATTGTAGAAAGCTGAGGTGGCAAATAATTTTATGTGGCTAGTTTCAAACTACATTTCTGAGACTGAGTAATGGAGACTCTGAAACCCAGGGTAGCAGTTTATGGAGCTTTAAATTAACGTAGGGATATACACTAGCCAAATTTGGTCAAGTGACGTTTTGATTATCTTTTCGCTGACTAGGTTTGTCGTTGATCGTTAAAAATAGGTGAATCCATTCGAAGTGATTAGCATCATTATGACTATTATTTTTATATGCATAATGCTTCAAAATGACCGTCACAAACTGAGGGACGTTAGGACGGTCTCCAAACGCTTCCCTGCATGCAGCCACTATGACAGACACCCAGTCGAATAGTAGCTACACGCAGGCTATCAAACATACGTTCCTATCAATGAGCATAAATACATCAGCAACCTGCTTAGAACTTAATATATGAAATTTGAAACTGGTTCACAGCACCAGAGCATGCCCACATTCGTCATCGCTTGCACATCACCCTTCATAATGTCGTATATAGTATACAATGCAACATAACGTATGATCTTTGAACCGAGCGGGGAATGGCCTATTCAAAAATCGGCAACGGCGTTGCAACAAGGCCCCGCTAAAGAAAAGAGCGGAGGGTCCACGCCGCACGCATTGCACTCGTTGTCATCAAGGCATATTGATGAGCTTTGAAAGTTAAGCTTCTCTCTCTATGGTCTTATCCACTTCTCTTTTCAAAGCATGGCTACTGCTTTTGTTCACCAACACATACATAATTGAGGCTACCAATGTAGTTTTATGTCAATATCATTTGAATCCACAACAAATTTTCAAAGAAAACAAGAAATAACAAACTAAGGTTATATAATGAATCATTATTTCAGAAACAATGCTGATGTGGATGGGCTTGGTTCCCAGAAGGTGACCCAGTGCACGTCATGTAACAAAGATAAATTCTTTTCGTACCGAAGAGATGGAGTGCTGTTCGGAAATCAAGTTGGATATATTGGCATCAAGATGAGAAGTTAAATATTGATAACAGGCTGTAATCAGTTTTTCAATGCACACAAGGGAAGAATTTTGCAATTAATCCTAATGATTCACAATTAATCTTTATAAAAGATTTTAAACGACTTTATTTGCCCATGAAAGACAATATAACAGGATACCAAAGAGGCTTTGGGGACAAGGGGACTGACCTCCAGGAACTAACTTGATGGATGCAAGCAAAGTTAAAGAAACGACTCAACCCTCCACCGGAAAAACCTCGACTACCCCCACATTCCAATAAGCCCCCTCCCTCGAAAAAGCTCCCATCCTTAAGTAAATTTCGTGAATAAGCCCCTGCCCTCCAATAAGCCCCCAGGGGCTGAGGTATTACCTCAACAGCAATAGGTTTATCCCAATTTATCTGTATTTTTTGGTATACTGTCCAGCCTTAAACAGAGGAAGAAAATTTACCCCGTTAATATTTTTGGCTGCTTCAAAATAAGCCACTACTTCCAACAAAGCTCTCCCTTCGAATAAGACTGTAATTGCCTTCCTTTAAATTTTTTCATGTATCTTTGAATGTCTTATGGAAATAATTAATTGAGAAGAAATTTAATGTGAAAAATAATCAATGTTTTTTGTCTTCATCCTGATGCTGTATTATATTTCCTTTATAATCGTGTAATGAATGGAAAGCAATACAAAGGCAGCCATCCCCCTACCCTGGGTACCAGACTCAGTACCCGGGGTACCATTCCCCAAATTGGAATTTCGTTCGGATGACACTAAGAAGTCTTCCTAGTTTATCCAGTAGTTGAGAGTTGAAGAAGATTATGCAAAAGAAAGTAATGGAACCGTTTCGCTATTTTGGCAGTTATCATTCTTTTTGGTTTTAGGATGAGATTCATTTTGCTTAAAATGATGGCTATGTCTTTTTTGCGACTGTTCTACTTATTGACAACGCAGCGAATTGACGCAGCGAAGCGACGCAACAAAATGTTGCTAAAAACAGTATTAAAAATTTGGCTAAATTTGACTTCTTTTCGGCATTAACAGCTCCTCCTAGTACAATGCAATAGACCTTTTCAATTAACCGCGTCGAAGGGAACTGGGTCTAGATTTGGGATAAAAAACCGAGCAAAGTTTGCTTCGTTTGCCTTGCCTAGCCTCTGTTTGTTAAGTCTGCAAGCAGGCTACGTTCGCAGACTACCCTAAGAAGTTGAAAATTTAAAAGTTCTAAAAATGGACTTTTGTGACGCCACCTCTTCGGAACTCTCTTTTCTTTCTACGATGAAGCAAAAAACATAGACGAAGTTTATTACTATTCGTCAACTATGGCCCTGAGTCGATAGCCCTTGTCTCTCAATGAATCAGACCTTTTTGATACGGTCCAACCATACCAGTTATTGCAATTTCATAGGACGAACATTGCAATTTCATAGCTTGATGACCTCCGTTTGCCCCTCCTATTGGATTGTCTGGTTTTGATTAAAGGCTTGTCGATAACGAAAGATCTTTTCAACTCTATATCGAAAGATCTGACAAGAATGAAAGAACGTCTGAGTGGATCAATGGGGTTGATGTGCGTGCATCCGTAATGATTTCGACCTTTTTGTATGGGCCAAAGTAGTGCAATTTACAGAAAGCATTAAAGCTGTCTGTACCCACAACCAGTACAAAAAGGTTCAAGTGCACTTAAGAATGCATGTTTTTTCAAGCCAATTAACCACGTCGTGAGGGCACAAAACGGTCTGATAATCGCACGTTTTTAGGCTTTCTAGAAGTGATATTTATTTTTCTATTGTTTTAATCATACTTAGTTTGTTCCTTCCTTCTTGAAAGCAACAGAAAACAATTCAAAATGCACTTATAGTTAGTATTCCAAAGATATGAGGCTTACTTTATATTCTCAGCATACATTACTCATCATATACTCTTTTTTATAAGAACCAGATAATCATTGCAGGGCTGTATCTACTATTGTTCAGCGGGGTTTCATGGCCCTCTCTTACAAATTAATGATTTCCTATCTTTTTTTCTTTCTAATGAACATTCCCTTTTGTTTCTATTGATCTCCAACAATGGTGCCCAATAGTTCTTTCCTACCCATAGCACTTTTTTACATTAATAAGCTTATAAAGCCTTAATTCAACATTTATTTTTAAACAAATACATGGTATCAATTATTTTTTAAGATCATTAAACATTAGTTTTGCACGAAAACTTTTGTAGAACGGTCGATATTCAGATAAAACCTCTCTGTTTTGGTTACTTCAGATTAATTTTTTAAAAACCATTCGTTTTTCATCCAATTTTTCATCTGAGACCATTTTGATCTTCCAATTTTTCTGACAAAGCGAGCTTTCGTGTTCTTATGAAGTGTACTCTTATAAAAAAGAATGTTGGTTATTGTATGATATACTCTCTACGCCGAGGGGTGTACTGAAATTAGCAAATCTTTACTTTAACATTCTGAGCAAGAGCCCCCCTTGTTATTATGATAGCACTACACCACTGCCTACGTCAATGCCTAAAAAGATGCTTAGCCCGATTGTGTAGTTTCTTTGTTGCACTCCTGGACTAAAAGAGGTTTTTTCAGTGTCTAAGCAACAGAAAGAAAATGTTATTAAAAAATCTTGCTGTAAACATCTGTGACAAAATCTTAAAAGATTGCTATTATCACCAGAGTCAAAAAACATTACGGTCGCACGGCCACTGACCGGAGGAAGGTCCACGAAAAACAATAGAAGCTCATATGACACACCCAAGCCACGCCCATTTTCTATTGTTTGTGAGGAAGGTTTGCCTTCTGGGATGTTTTTGTCTGGAGGAAGGTTAACAACTTTTCTGAACTCTGATTATCACCATTTCTTTTTGATGAAATTCAGAGCTGATGTCAATAATATTTTTATTGTCATAAACGTTGGTAAAAAACTTACACCTTATTTGAACTTTATGAAAACTTTTAAATGTTTTCGCAACCAACAGAAATCAAGAAAGCGACAGACAATCTTCAACAAAAAATGAATGAAGCTCTCACATTGCAGGGATTTCACGATTTGTGATGATATCAGATGGTCCCAGTTATTTACAGATTCCTATCAAATTTCATTATTGCACAAAACCCCCTTGTAATTTTCGATCTCGCCGCGCAGCAACTTGACTCTCGATTGGCGATTCCCCTTACAAATTTGCTTACAGTGCGAATATGCCATTTCAATAGAAATCGGAAAGAACGGGGAACTAATCCTCCGCATAATTATCTTCATTTCGTTTGAAAGCTGTTATGCTTAAAAGATATCGAGGCTTAAGAATCTCTGGAATTCTTGACCGAAAAACAACAAGTGTGTTGTGTATTACTTGTGAGACATAATTAATGATGCTAAAGAGTTTCTTGTCTCTCCTACTCACAGCCCTTTGAATGCCCAAGTCGATAATTATCTAGGTAAATGACAGCGACCAAACCATACTTCACCCACGGGTTGTTGACTCGAACAACTGAAGGCAAATTATTTGCTTTTGTACTCCCACAAGGAAAACTGATTGACACATTGCTTCCTTGTACCACTTGTTTTGACGATCGGATTTTTTCCAGCATTCGAATGAAAAATATGATACTCTAGCCTACTACACTCTTTTTTTGTAAGAACCAGTAAATTTAAGTTCAGGCTGACTGTTCTTAATTTCTTCCGAAATCTGAGGCTGGATTGTTCTTAATTTGTTCTTAAATTAAGAGGGTGTAAGCAGTGCAATTGCTAGCTATTTTGCTCTAGGGAGGTGTTCAGGCCTCATTTGCCAACAAAGAGAGCGAGACAACCTTCATTTGCCGAAAAGTTTAAACATTCGCCAAAAAAGGATAAAACTCCTCGTTTTACGTTGTTCAACGTTACGTTTTGCGTGAGATAAAACGTTGTTCAAAATTGCATTTTGCAGTAGCTCAGCCACAGCTTGTTCTTAATTTGTTCTTAACTTTTGCCCAATTTTGAGGCTAGTCTTCTTATAAAATTGTTTTTATAAAAAAGAGAGCATACAAACTTTTTTAAACACTTTACGAGAACACTCAAGCCCGCTTTGCCAGATATAAGAAAAAAATAAGAAAATGCCCAACTTAAGATGGAAAAAGAAAAAGCCTATGAAAAGAACAATATGAAAATTTCTCTCAAGTTAACAGCACAAAGCAGGGATTATCAGCTGGTCAAACGCGCTACGTAAATGCCATACAAGACTGTTTTACGTTGTTTTAAATAGGGGCCTAATTGGGAATTTCCCCACTAGTTTGTATGTCAAAAGATCCCCTGCCCTGTCTTGACAACAAGAGGGGAAATGGTTTTAAGGGGTCCGACGAAAATACGTTTGTAAGGAACCAGATACATATCTTAAAAACAAAATGTGCAGTAGAAGATTAAGTCGAAAGAGAAAAAATTATTTGACCTTCTATGAAATGTCTTTTATTCTGAAACAACCTCATCCCGAAATGAGAAGTCTCTCACCCAGTGGGCCTTTAACCTGGGTATAAGCCCATGGGCCTTTATGCTTAAATGGAGGGCTTAAATGCAGGATAATAGGGTAATACTGCAGAGAATTCAGTCATGTGACTTTTCAGAGTAAACACAACAAGCAGCAAGATAAAATAACAGTTCTATTATTTCATTTTGCTAGAAGGCATAGATTTGTTATGGATAGATAACAATTCTGATTATAAAGCAAATCAAAATATACAAATAAGGGTACGTTTTGTGCTGCAGTATCATGTGTTGGATTGTAAGAACAATAATATCTTTTATATTATTAGATGGCAAATTTATGTTGTTTAAAACCCCTCCCAAAAAGGAACTCTTTTTAGGGGATTACGTAATCCATTTGCCTTGTTTCACGCGACCACGTGTTTTTGAGAAGTGGATGGCCTAAGCCAAAAGATGAATTGAAAATTGATGGCGAAGTTTCTGAGTATTGCTTAAGCGCGTGTTTTATATATGCCCATTCCTGAAATAGGGCAAGGCAGGGGCGCCGAGATGGGGGGTGGTAGGGGCAAAAGGTCCGTGGCCCGTGCTCCGATGGGGCCCGTAATAAAGTAACAAAATCTATTTATAATGCAAAAAAGCTACAATTTCAGATACTAATACGGAATCAACGCCTGTAAGTTTATCACAGAGAAATGTCCACATGTCCTTGATTCATGTAAACAGTCTTTTTGCACATTCTTGTAAAAATCCTTAAAAAACCTTTTCAACAATTGTACCTACAAAGGGCGTTTCCCTTGATCTCCGGGAGCCTGAAGGGCGTGGCAACAGAAAATTTTCTCAAGGGGATCAGTTTTGTGCATCACTCCTGGGCCCGAGCTGCTTTTTGACGGCCCTGGGCCGTGGTAAGAGCACACGAGAATATATCTAAAGCTGAATTGGCCTAATAAAAGGCCCTTTAGGTTCCTCAGCATAAGGCCTAATTTTAGCTTACTTAGTCAGTACTGGGTGTTTTTATCTTACCGGCAGCCCAGGCCTGTGTTTCTTATAAAAGTTTTCATGGAAATAGGTATTTGACTTTCATCAGTGTGTCCCCTTCATTCATAACATGCAAATTTTTAAATAGACTTTGGAAAAATACGCAGTTTTACGTAGCTCAAGGTAACCAGATACATACATCGTCTTGTGCCAACGAACGACAAATGAGATCAACGTGGTTTTAAAGTAATTTCGATACTTTGTTTGGCAACCTGTCCATTTTTAACAAATTTGCAATAACTGGTATTGAAATGTCTACGTAGGTCAAAATTAAACGTTTATTATTCAACAAAATGGTACAAACTTTGATGAGCCTACTTATCAAAAGTCAATATTCTTGACATTTTGCGACTCTGAATCAAAAGTATAAAAGAATCCAAATAGACTCAGCAGCAACGGGTGCTGATGCTTCACTGAGCGATTGCGTCACATTGATCAACAGTTTGGTTGCTTGAAGATCATATCAAGGTAATGATGAAATTATGTCCTTTTGCATGTTCATCCAATAACGTTTGATTCTGTGCTCCAATGAATAATTTTACATAAAGGTGCTACTAGATCCAGAGTAAGTTCTAATTCATATGTTTTCTACATTCGGCCTCCTTATGTCTCGACAATAATTCGAGCATGCATTAATTCGAACAAATTTACTTTCTGCCGAAAGTTTGAATTATTGGCCAATGAATGTGCTTCAAAATCTTGACTAGATAAAAATCTTTATAATTACATACATGGTATACATTTTCAAGGTCCTCCATCCTTTATATACTGGGTGCAGGATGTAATATAGGGAAGCACTGTAGCAAGGCGCTTTTTCCAACCATTTAGGGACACTTGCTTGGGAAGTATTAAATATTTAATTATAAAAGGCTAGAGGGGCTATTTGAGGTATGCAGTCAACGCTTGGATTTATTACACCGGTTTAAATTTTGCGAACAATTGTTTCTCATAGGAAGGATTTGATCTCCTTTCGTTTTGGGGGTAAACTCGTACAGTCTAAAGACAAACCGGTTCTTGGAAATTACTAAACTGCGTGTAGAGAGGCAAAGTGGTGACGTCATAAAAATCTTTTACTTAAATTTTTAGATTTTGTACACACAACTTGAAAAAAATAATATATTTCAAAGTATGCAAAATTAGTTAGATCTGTTATGGGCTGCCTTAGAAAGGCCACCTGACTACAGGCTCCCCCCCCCTCCATAAAACCTAATTTGGTCCTGATTCTTAAATTTTATAAACCAGGCTACTACGCTCCTCCGCTTCACCGCTTAACGTACCAAGGGTCTAGCCAAGCAAAAATAACATTGATCCATTACCAAACTTACCGACAATAACATTAATCCATTAGTTAACTTCAAACCTTTAATCGGTCATATTTTAGGGAATCCGAAACAGATTTAATTGATTCTACCATATTTGGATATATTTCACCGAGTCCTTTTTGATTATGCGGTCAAATTGAAAAATAATTAAAATATATGTTTATGATAGCATTGCCAATCTTTCACTCGCTTCTGCGTATCAGTTTGCTTTTATCCATGATAATTTTACATTCATCTAAGTAAATATATCAGCTGTGTAAAAACAAATTTCCAATAAGCAAACAACACTGCAGCGAAACATCCCAAGAACAATGCAAAGGCCAAGAAGGACTTTGTGATTGAATTTCACCCAGTTGGACAGGCTTTTCGAGCGGTTTAAAAAGGAGGTTTGCGTGGGGTTTTTTGTCCTGTGTACACAGAAAAACGGCTTGCGAAAGTCGACCTAAATTAGAAACACTTGTTTGGATAACAGACTTAAAAGGCTGCCTTGCTGAGTATCTTCTTTACACATGCATGTTTACCTTTGAATCAAAACCTCTTTGAAATTTCCGCTTTTATAATACTCTGGGTACCAGAGCCGCAAAATTTAAAAAATAAGCAGCTCTCTCATTATTTTTTGCTGCCGTTAAATTTTTGCGGCTCTGGTACCCAGGGTACTTTTATAAGTTTATTAGCGCCCATCCACATTTCCACATTTCCCTTATCCATATTTCCATGTTTGCATAATTCCATATTTGCGTAATCCACTCTTTCAAAACATGAGAAAATGAATTATTCTCTAAGCATAACATCTACTAATACCAATATGTTGTCAAATATTTGTAGAGGATACAAGTTTAAGATGTCTCAATAATCTGAATAAAGAGTAAAAAAACAATTTGAACAATATACGATAGATTCTGAGATGATCTCTATTTACCAGTCTTTCAGAAACACACAGGGTTTGAAAATAGCACGGAAGGGCGGGAACATGTCATGCTAAAAAGCTTTTCAGCCGAAAATAGCCAGAGCATAAACGTCGGATAATGTCTAAAGGTAAGCTGCAATTGGTCAAAAAGGAACCAATTAAACGCGCTATTTTTCCTTTTAAGTCACCTTCGATCCACACCTCGATACAAATTTTTTCCCTCTCGAGTAACTTCGATTCACCCCTGCATACAAATTTTTTCCTCTTCCAAGGCACTTCGATTCACCCCTGTATACAATATTTTTCCTCTTCCAAGTCACTTCGATTCACCCCTGCATACAAATTTTTTCCTCTTCCAAGTCTCTTCGATTCACCCCTGTAAACAAATTTTTTCCTCTCGAGTTAATTCGATTCACCCCTGTATACAATATTTTTCCCTCTCGAGTTACTTCGACTCACCCTGTATACAAATTTTTTCCTCTTCCAAGTCACTTCGATTCACCCCTGTAAACAAATTTTTTCCTCTTCCAAGTCACTTCGATTCACCCCTGTAAACAAATTTTTTCCTCTTCCAAGTCACTTCGATTCACCCCTGTAAACAAATTTTTTCCTCTCGAGTTAATTCGATTCACCCCTGTATACAATATTTTTCCCTCTCGAGTTACTTCGACTCACCCTGTATACAAATTTTTTCCTCTTCCAAGTCACTTCGATTCACCCCTGTAAACAAATTTTTTCCTCTTCCAAGTCACTTCGATTCACCCCTGTAAACAAATTTTTTCCTCTCGAGTTAATTCGATTCACCCTTGTATACAATATTTTTCCCTCTCGAGTTACTTCGACTCACCCTGTATACAAATTTTTTCCTCTTCCAAGTCACTTCGATTCACCCCTGTAAACAAATTTTTTCCTCTTTCAAGTCACTTCGATTCACCCCTGTAAACAAATTTTTTCCTCTTCCAAGTCAATTCGATTCACCCCTGTAAACAAATTTTTTCCTCTCGAGTTAATTCGATTGACCCCTGTATACAATTTTTTTCCCTTTCGAGTCACCTTCGATCCACATCTGAGTATAAATTTTCCTTGGATTTTGTCCGACCTAAGACTCTGACGAGGGTCGGACGTAAAATACTTAACTATGACATTTTTCCGCCTTACGTGCTACCCATAGTTTCGCGCGTCTAGCAAGTATTACTGTTAATCGGAGTAATGAAATCGAAGATAATATAATAAGATTTGGTTTTTACAGCACTGAAGACGATCATGGATCAGAAAAGAGTCAATCTAAGTGTAACCTAAAATACATCTTTAAAGCTTTCATTTAATATAATAAGATTTGGTTCTTACAGTAGTTTTTACTGCTTTTTGTTTTAAGATATGTATATATATGGTTTATCAAATGAAAATAACTGTCTGCAGGTGCAGCATAAATAAAGCGACCCCTCAAGATTCTTTTTCCTTTGTGAAATAGAGGCACACCTTAGAGAGCAACAATAACTCTTCAAGGCCGTGTTACATGGAGCATTTGTCATTATATACTCGTCAGATATCAATATTATCAAAAAAGGTGGATATTTTCTGCGTAACTGATGCTTCTGCGATGCAGCATTGCAACACGTGCTTCTGCGTAATTATTGCATATATAGTGCTGCGAAGATGGAAAATAGATTATAGTCAACAAAAGAACATTCAACTTTAATGTTAAGCCCTGGTCAAACGATCCAACTTTTCACCCAACATTTCGCCTAACATTTTTCTTTTATGCTGGAATGTGACCCAACGATGGTGGTCAAACTACCAAGGCTTTATCTAATGAAAATCTGATGATAAAATCTGTAACCGGGATTTTATGAATAATAAAAAAATTATTTCCCAGCAAGTCTCCTTCGCAATATCACCATTGAAACGAGGCTTCATTGTAGCCAAATGACCCAATTCAGGACACCTTAGTTCGCTATTTAAGGACCACCGATTATATAACCATGATTTCAAGACTTCGCTCAAGTCCAACTTGTTTTCAAAAACTCCAAAAGTTCTTTGACTGAAGCATTTAACTCAGCTTTCCATAGTTAACGAGAAAAATCACGATCTTAATCTTGCTATTCTGTTTAACAATCTAGACATCATTGGACGAGACTTTCCTGCAGTCAAAAGATAGTGACCTCATTTCAGTTTCATTTCTAAGGACCCCGGATGCCTTTGTTACTGATAAGGAACCCTTAGACAACGGACAAAAATGTTGAACCAAAACTCTTTCCCTTTAACGGAAAACGAATTTCCAATGTTTTCGCTTTATCAACATTAACTGTTGTATTAATTGTCTGAATCTATTTATAATATGTATAGTATCTAAAATTCTTGCTTCGTCCCGGATGAAATAAATGAAAGGATAAACCGAACCGAACAAGAAATCAATTGGGAAGAAAAACAGTTAGTGGTTAATAAAAATTGATGTAGCTATATAGATACAAAAATCATAATTCACAGACTAAATTGCAGTGCTCAACTTTCTGTCAGTTGACAGGGAATATTCTTTTTGTACCACCGACAGAGGTCCAGTTTGGTGCTTACTAACTGACGGCCCTTTGCTTCTAACGTAGTAAATTAAAATAAATTTCAATTTTAGATACAACATGAACGCACTTGTTACAACACTTGCCATTGTTCTCATGGCCTGCGTTGCATCAAACGCCGTACCTGACTGCGGAGGAAATATTCCAATGCAAGTACGTGTGCTATTCTAACAGTAGTTTATTCTATAACTCGTATTATTGGAGGATTTATTATAGAAACAGTTCTAAAGCAAAACGAATGTAAAAGAGATTCAGATATACTTATTGAATGCATATAAGGTTTGGAGAATCAGAAGTGTCATGCATCTTTTGACTTTGAAAGTTTTTAAAATACTTTCGAAAAACCTGACATGAAAACTTTTATATGAAAAATATATATGGGTCGAATACATAATACAAATATGAGCTATAATAATAAACACTTTGGTTCTACACCCTTGGGGTTTTAACAAGTCAAGAAACGTTCAATGTTTTGAAACCTTCTTATAAAAAGTCATTTACTAACTAAATTTGAATCCCTTTTTAGAGTGCAGAGGGGGTGTGTCTTTTCAACCAAAAGACCAAACAATTAAACCAGACGTACATGATCATATATGTCACATCGAGAAACGAATTTCTGTGTCTAAACAGAAGCAATTTCTTAACTTTAATTTGAAATCAGAAATTGCATAATTAAGAAATTATGACGTGAAGAAAAGCACCCCTGTAAAGCACAAAGTTACCCGCAAGAATATCTTGAAAAGTTATCGGATTTTGATTTCACTGATTTTTTCACTGATTTTACAATTAAGATATTCACAGTATTACAACAATCAGTTTCATCAATGTATTCTACGTTTTAACAACTCTACATGATTAATCTCAAAACTTTATTTTCCACGCTCTAGTTATGCACCCAGTTGAAGAACATCGAAGATCGATTAGGCCATCTTGTTCTGAGCTCTACATCTTTAATAACAAGGGCCGTCGAAGATGCAGCGAACAGAAACGCTGTTTTGTTTTCAAAGACAGTTCAAATTTTAAGAAACGCGACGAAGAACAGACCGATGAACGAAACTGAATTCATGAAAATACTTAACGGTAAGTACAAAAACGTTAACGCTGCCTCCAAAAAGCATGTTTTCTAGGTCTATGTCCATTAGCGAGGGCTATTCTTCTGGACTCTATTCGATAATTCAGCAAAATACAATCTGTCTACATATGATCTTGCTTCTACAAGCAGCCCTCTACTAGCCTCTATCTCACTATTGCCTCATTTTAAAGGACGTCACAACGGCGAACAAGGCAAGTTGGAAGTTGTCAATACTGCATTGAAATACCAAATACGGTCCATTTGACGACAGCAAGAGCCATCAACACCCACACACAAAATATCATTTAATTTACCTCCTAAATCAACAAATTTTACAATTAAGAAAAATTTTCTATTTCTATTATCTCAAAATCTGTTATTTCGACTTTTCAGTTTTCAATAAACATCCTGCACTGCTGGAAGAGCCCAAGGGGTGCACTTCTTCTTTCTATTTCCTCTGCACGTGCATTTTGACGCTTTTGTCTGCTTCTAAATCTTGACTCCAAGGAAGCTATTGAAGATCGGCCTTCCCTGCTGTCTTATTCACAACATTTGTTTTCCAATTGGCGTTGTCTTTAGTAGGATTTGTTTTAACCTGGTGAATTTTGCTGACGAATGAGATATACACGTTATTTTTCTATAAGAAACTTGGATCAGCACTAAGCACTGACAATTTCTTAGTCTGGCATCCAAATTTTGGTGTTTTAGTACTCAAAGAATCTTAACTGCTTTCATATTTTCGGGACATATATTTCCTAATTGTTTTGAGGTTGAACATTTTGGAAGAATATAAAGGCACATTGTCACGAAAAAACGCATGCAGATCAAAATCCAAAGTATCTTTTCCAAAGAAAAATAAACAAAGTAAAAACTTTTGGACTGGAAATTTGGAAATTTTACAGTTCCTTAATTCTCCTTGATCCTAGTAATAAAGCTTCTTCAACTTTTAGACATCCTAGCAACATTTCTTATAAACCTTTTTCTTATCAATAAAAAACGTGTATTTATTTCAATACTACATGCATAGTATCGTTTCCTAATTGCTGCCTGATGATGGTATCCGGGCTGCAACTTCGAAGCGTCTTGTTCTTCACACTAAAGGCCGATTTCCATTTGACATTTTTTGTGCGCGCGGGTGTATCGCCCAAATCTGAGCATGCGTAGTTGAAATCAAGTGGTCCCGATTTTGCGTTCGCTGTGAGCGCCAGAGAGTTGATAGGGTTTCAACCTTTTTGTGCGCTCGGCCACTTGACAGCAGCACTTAGCTACGCATGCTCAGATTTATGCGCTACCCCGCGCACAACAAATGTCAAATGGAAGTCGGCTTCAAAGTAGTTCGGGCACTATAACAGGCGTTTGGAGACGACCCTGTATAGATCCGATCTGGACCGGATCGCTTTTAAATGGTTAAATCTGTTCCAGATCGGATCTTCCTTTATTGATTATTGTATGTTATAAACAATTTTCAAAATGCGCATGTGTGAAGCATGTGGATCGCATCTGGGCCCAATCCTGTGTAAACGTAATGCTATTTTACCTGATCTTATCCAAAACCCAGAGAAATTGAGAGCAAAGCTCAGAGAAGCAAAAGTTCTATTCTACGCACCAATCCGTTTTCTAAAAAGCAGATATCTATCGCAAAACATCATAATCAATAGGCTTTGTTTATATCTATATAAGTTGACTTTTAATTTTGTGCAAAAATTTATACTTGCATCTTGTAAAGAAACTCATGTTGCCTATCTTCAAGAATTCAAATCTGCATCATACGCTTCTATATGAGAACTTTTAATGTACAAAGCCAGGCCAAAAATTTTCTTGCCCACATTCTGTGAGCTAAAATTTTAGAACAGGGCCTCCTACGAAGGAGGCCGGGAGGCATGCCCCCCCCGCATTGTTGCAATACTCAAAATCTTTTGCTATGGGTGTTAAATTTTACTTTGTCACCCTCCACTTTCTGACTTGTGTCGGAGCCCATGTAGAAAAAATTGCATGTTTTGCAAAAAGATAAATAATTACCTTATTTTCAATAAAAAAGTTTGTCCTGCAAAATAACCGTCTCTTGCATTTTTCTATATATGTATCCCAGCGTGAAAAGAACTTTGACATTTATCATAACAATGAAAATATTAAATACTATCTTTTCTCTTTCTTGTAAAGACTTGCAAAAAACTTTTGAAGATGCAGAGAAAGCGAGAAGAAAAATTTCCTCTCAAGCAACCAAACACGTTGGAGATGCAGCAGAAGGATTTGTCGGCGTAGTGCAGAAGATTTTAAAGACGGCAGTTGATGAAGATCACAGCAGTAAGTATAAAAGATCAACAGTTGCAAAATATTTGGTGGGGGCTTTTGGCAAAAGACCATTCCAGTGTACTATGCATTTCTGCATGGGCTGAAACGCGTATCCGTTTTGCGACTTGCAGTGTAATGGTGGATGTGCAGGGCCTAGCTGCGAATGGCCTGAAGCGCATTTGCGTTAGACGGGACACATAGGTTTATATACCTCTCAAATAGAGACCAAGACATTGAGACGGAAAATTGAGCACATTCAGCCTCCGTGTTCTTAACTATAGGTTGAATCGCTCTGTATAAAAAGACTGAACTTCGATTCGTATTGATTACATGGATCTACAAAATTAGAATAAGGGGAACTTATAATGCTTTTGGTGTTTTTGTTAAAACTGAGAGATATAGTCTAATGACCATGGATTCAAACTTTTAATCTTTAAGTAATGAGATATCGAAAAATTTCCACCAGGGCCTTTAAATTGTTTGTTGTTACGTGAGAAGGAATATAAAACAAGGTTGGGGTAAATTACACACAAAAAGAACTGTTACATACGGTAATGGTAGTTGAACCTTATGATTCCAGCCAAACTTTTAACTCATCTATTTATAATAATGGCCATCAAAGAAAACAGGAATTGGGGCCACCGAGAGGTTTTGGAGACCCTGGGGTAGAACCAAAGACGAGTGGAGCGAGAAGGAAATGTTTGCGACCACGTCTTTCGGATTAGCTTGGAAAATTCCATAACATTTCTTGCAATGATTTTCTTGCAACCGTTAAAAACATTTACTATTTTTAGACACACTTTTGCTACGTTTGATTAATTCGTTTCTTTAAATGGAATTCAAAACTATATGACGCCCCCTAGACCTAGAGGCCCTGGGGCAACGTAATTTGAAACTTGCTATTCATCGATAACAAAAGTATCAATTATCTGGAAATGGGAGAGATAAATAACCAGTAAATTCGAAGGGCTTCTCGCGGTGAATGGGCCAGAACTGAGGTAATGCGGTAGTTTTGGAATTAATGTTATTTTAGGAGATACATTTAATCAAAGGCTAGGCCTGGATTGAAGTAAGTCTAGTTTTTCTCGAAAAAAGGCTACTTATACTTCATTTACACAATTCCAATTGGAAATTTACAAAATCCCAATTGCAAGAAAAATGTTATTTGGTAGGTTAAACAGTGAAAACCCGCATAAAAGAGAATAATTTTTCGGATCCGGCTGTAAAGCTTAGTATAAAAGGAAAATCCTTTAAAATAAGGCTGTTGAGTTTCTTAAAACCATTAGTTTTTGTGAGAAGAGGAAAATATCAGGACTATCAGGAGGAAAATATCCAGCTCTGGAAAGTAATGGCATTTACATAGTTAGACAGAAAGAAAATAGTTTTACAGAGCAGTGTTTGAATTCCAATAACTTGAAAGTTGGGGTGCTAAATAAGCACTTATAAGAAGCTGGAAGAAATTCAGCTTCTTATAATTATTTTTCATTGTGAAGATAGCCTCGATATAAATGGCGCTTAGCAGGAATTTTAGGATATCATTTTAAATTTAATTGTTTTTCTGATAGACTCTACAAAGTTCCAAGAAAAATTGAACAAAATGGTGAAAAGATCATTTGGAACCATAAAGTTTATTACTTTGAAGGCAGTAAACAGAGTTTATGATGGAAACATGCAGGCAGAACAACATGTTGTTCATGTTTTGAAGAAGCTGAAGTTCTCTCATGGTAGGATTGTTTTGCAAATTGAGAGCATAAATAATTAGCATTCATTGAAATCTTAGCTTGGCAAAGGTTTGATCAAATGAACTTGACCGATTTAGTCTCGACTGATTCTTCTTCACCTCCTTACTGAGTCGAGGCTTCCAACTCACTCTTGAACCAATAAATCAAGTTTATAGGTTTTTTTTACCAACACAAGCTTACACACCAGGTCTTAACAGAAAAGACTAAGCATTATTTGTAGCTAAAAAAGCCGTGTATCGAGGTCTTAAAGGAAGAGGCACAGCTGCCTTGATGCTTTGGGAAGGGTTAAAGAAGAAGGTCAGAGTTCGCTGAGCTCGTCTAGACGGATTTTCGACAACAGGGGTATTACTATGTGCAAACTTCATCAGCAATAGTCTATGCGTAATAATTCAATTCTTCGTGAAATTAGATTTAAGGATACAGCCTACAGTCTATCTGACCAGTGCTTTATCGAATACGAAAGATTTTAATAAGTATCGCTAGATAACAATTATTAGACTTCAGTTAATCACGTACATAAGAGTAAGGTTAATAAGAATATTGATGCTAAATATTACTGAAATGTCTAGATAAATCAAGAAAAATAGCAAGGCTCAGACATATATCTATCTGATTTCTGTCTAGGTAATTGTTGAACTTTACCCGAGTTTTTGGCGAAATTTCTGGAACTTATGTACTTCAAATTAATGACAATTAATACACGAAATAAGAATATTCCTAACGTTTTACCCTGGGTACCAGAGCCACAAAAATTCGAGCGCAGAAATAAAAGATAGGAGTGGAGAAGCGGAGGAGCGTCTATCCACCGAGGCTCCACTTGGCTTCTGTCTACGCGCTCGAAATTCTGTCTGTGGCACCCAGGGTAATAACGTTTGATTTTTCTCATCCTGTTTGTTTTACCTATCTTGAGGTATATTTCATGTGTATAGTAACAGGACCTGATGAACAGAATGTGTTTATATATCTGTATATGACCTGTTTTGAACATTTTATCCTGTAGAAACGATCGTTATTGTCAATAATTTGCAAAACATGCACATTAAGGCGTGTATCTTTTCAGCCAGCGAAGCACAGAGACTCGCAACCATCCTTGGCATTGCTCTAAACAGAAAACTGGCAGAAGAGGCGGAGCATGAAATCGAGACTGAGCTTGAAAGGACCACAAATGACCTTATCCAGCTTATCATCAAATCTGACAGTGGAATTTCCAAACGAGACTTCCAGCAATGTAAGGCTTTTTATCCTCTGTACGGAGAATGCTAGATGCATCTGAATGAAACCTCTATTTACGCAAATATCCCGATTCGGGACAACCCAAACCAAAGGACAAATAACTCTTTAACGAGATTAGTTTTAGCGTCTACTTTGCAATGATCTAAAGAAGTAGCCTGCAGGCATCAACCAAAAATCATATTCAAAAAATCTTCTTTACAGTCAATGTTTTGAGAAAGCAAGCCTTAAAACGGAGGACAGAAAGTTGCCTCCGAAATTTCTATTTTAGTGACAATGCTCAAAAGCAGATTCAGACAAAGGAGATCTCCCTACCCATGACAGTTTCCCCGGACTAAGTGTCCGCCATACGGAGGTTTCACTGATGTCACTCATAAAATTAAGGTGAAGAGGAAAAAACTGCCATTTTAAAACTCGAACGTAGAATTTGGCTGGTGCCTTGAAGTGCAAAGGTTCATTAGATCACGATAATATCAACAAACACGTTGGCATAGAATTATAGAGAACTTTTTAAGCATAAAGTCTACTGATAACTACAGAACTTTCTAACTGATCAACATGAACGCTACACAACAGACCAAACCACACTGATTACGTCATATTCATATTTCAGTTTGGACCTATGTGAAGAGCAAGTTGTCGGCATTATCGGGGCTGATGCTACTGAAAGTGAAAGAGGCAGTGGCGCGAATGGCACCCCAAATTTACAAGAAGATTGGAGAAATCGTGAATATTATCATAAACGAGGCTAAACGCGCTTTGGTGGAAATCGCTGGAGAAGTTGTCATGGTAACAGTGCCATGAAAAATCATTGGTTGGATTAGTGGACTGAATATCTACAGAAATCAATCCTTTGTAATCTAACAAAACATATGAGAAAACTATGGCTTTAAAGTGTTATATTCGATCAAATTAGTGTAATTTCTTACTGGGAGTCTTCTTATACATCAAAAAGTAACTTATTTATTTTTATTATTGCAACCAATAGAGGTTGGGATGCAAAAAGATCGTTAAATTGAAAGATCAGCTGCTTATTATAAGGTTTTATCTGCATGGGATCAATAGAAAGAAAGGCGAAATAGAGAAGGGTGACATAGAGAGCAGAACGCAATAGAGAAAGGGCTTGATAGAGACGGGGCTCAATAGAGATGAGGCTTAATAAAGAAGGGGTTGATAGAGACGGGGCTCAATAGAGATGGGGCTTTTTGATAAGCGAAATTTATAATTAATAACTAGATGTGAGCTTTTTTCTGGAAAGGTTACCTCAGCCACAAATTTTCAGTTATACTAATAGCATGAAGAAAATTGTATGACACATATCCACTTTTATAACAGCAACAAATGGGGGTCTGGATTTATAAACTTTCGTTTTGAAAGTGCATGATAAAACTATTTCATAAATAACAAATTGACTTTCTATTGAAGAAATTTGTGTTGCATGATACAGTAGGCCTACCACATTGCATTTTTAACGATGAAAGTTACGAAAATTGAGATTAAGGGAAGAGATACGCTCAGAAAAGGTAAATTTTCAGGCGATGTTTTTATAGACTAAATTCATACAGACACCACTATTATTATCACATGATACCACATGATCCAATAACTTTATGTGCATAACATCATATCTCATACTTCTAGTTCAAAATAACTTATTATAGAAAAAAACATATAAATGGAGAAGTTCAGTTTGTTTGAATATGTTTAACCTTAATTTAGATAAATAATATATTACCATACCTTTATATTACCCATTTTATATGAAAACTAATGAATAATCATTAATAGGTAGGCCTGACTTACAAGACAGAAAACTTGATATGAAATTTAACACCTCGAATCCCCTCCTTTCCCTTGTTAGCACTGTGTTATAAGCCTTTCTGACTTTCTCTAGAATAATTAACTTAAGACCTAAATTTTCTTGCAAACGCAGAACTCCTCTGACTGAAAACCAACTGCTAAAGTCCACATACAGACAACTGTCGTGTTTGTATTCCCCTAAATTACTTCAACCTTTCTTTTAAATTTTTGATGGCCTGGAATCTAGTTCAAACAGTTACGTCATATATGACCATTAAGTGACCAATAAGTTTCTATACAAATCGACTTTTGTATTTAAGATAAATTATAATATATCATATATGTTACATTATCTTTTTATTGAACTGTTTAGACGCTATGTACTAGACATTAAATTGCCTACAAAACATTCCAAAATAACTTGGAACTCTTATCAGAACACTTCGTAACTAGCGTTGAACGTCTGTTTTTCCTAAACAAAATTTTGCCACACTCGATCTTTTCTTTACGTTCTAATTACAAAAGACAGGAAGTTTATATCCACAAAGTTTCATAGCTATAGCATAAAATGATATTGTTTAATGACTGCTTCTACAGTCTCTTGCAGAAAATGGCTAAAAATGTTTATGGATTAATGACAAAAATTAGGCCATGTTTGACATGATCACAACCCGTTAATAAGTCCTCTGATGGTTCCTTTTAGTCCAGACCCCGCAGCTGTTTTAATTTCACTCAAATGCAGCCTTTCCCATGTAGCCGGATCAGTAGGGCCACTCCTTTTGGAACTTGGGATCAGTGAGTCATCTATATTCCATTAATCCGCCTTATATCTTGATTAGCCATGCTTTTATCCATTACGATCTATTTTAGTTCCATGGTATCTAAAAATGTATTTAAAAGATTTAAAATGTTATTGCATTGATTTAAAGTTCATATCATAACAACTTTACAGCTTAAGTAGGTATTTTTATTTATTGTTTAGGTTCGATCCATATTCATTCTTTAATACAATATTACTTTAAAACTTTAATATTTATTTGTTAAGTTAACACAGTAAAAAACTACTTTAACCATTTATCGTTTAATTTCTTTACTCTCACGTATTCCCTAATTATTGAGCATATAAACAACAAAAAGAAAAAAAAAATAATCAATTAAATTGTGGTAATTATAATAGATACAAATAACAAAATGATTGCAAAAGTTACACCCAAGTTTGAAAGATGTTGGAATTAGCTTACAGCCTCTTTTATGATGATGGAAGATATCCTCAAATCACATAATAAGAATTAGGCAGAAAGGTAACACTCTTCGGTTCCTTTATTGTTTTTGAAGCCTGAAGCACACAATAGAAGTTCTGAATTTCCTCTTAACCCCCATCTCAGTCAAGTCTTGTTCTGAGATAAAGCATGCACTAAGATTTTCAGGCTTCACCTGATGTGCAGGAGTCACCCTTCTAACATTAATCTCAAACAGACTAAATGATTGAACAGTTGACTCATAATCGCATCGAGCGTAAAATTCGGAGTAGCAACTTAGAACTGTCCTGTTCTATACACCAAAGGCGTGTATAGCTCTGCCTATACAGCAACGAGCACTTGATGAAAGGGCGGTAAACAGTAATTTTCAGAACATAGCTCCTTTATGATAAATTTGAAGCAAGTACCTTGATCAGGATTCTTGTTCTCTTTCTTCTTCTCTCTTTCTCTTTCGTTATTTGAGTTTATCAGATTCTGGATGGTTGCTGTCTTGTTCCAGTACATCTTTTCTTGTTGATCAATGATTGACTGCGTAAAATGCGGACCAGCTCCAGGTGGTATTTCGTGAGGCTCTACCTCTATAAAGATCAAATGTAAAATTTATTGAAAATTTCTCAAAACCTCCACCCTCGTAATGGTAATAAAAGATTCGAGCTATTAATTTTCAAAGACTTCAGTCCAAATAGTATCAATTTAGTAGCAAAGGGCCATTCAGGTTTTTAATGCCAAAAAAGTCCAGAAAACACATTTATAATATCTATATTTCAGAAGATATAAAGGGTTCTTGGTTAATGATAAGGGACAGTTCTTGGTTGTTTATTAAACTCATTCAACAGGGCAAATTTCCCTATCTCTTTTAACTTTGCTCTACTTTGCCTTCTACCTTACACTCAAATTATTTTCCTGTACCCTTAGTCCTCAAACTGACCACTGTCGTGTTTGTCTTGCCCCTAAATTACTTCAACCTCCCTTTAATAATTTTTGATGGCCTGGAATCTAGTTCAAACAGTTACGTCATATATGACCATTAAGTGACCAAAAAGTTTCTGAAACAAAGGCACTATAAAATAGGCCGTCCATCAAATTAATAATCAAATCCATTAATCAAATTCATAAATTACAAAAACCCAGTACACAGCAGGGGAATCAGCGTAAAAAAACTCCTGAAAAAGTGTACATACAGTCACTTTGCCATAAAAAGACAGCGGACATAATGCATTAAAGTATCTACTTGCTAAACCTAGACAAGCCATAATGTAAAGATACTTACGCATTTCCATGGCACCCTCTGGATCACCATTGCTGACACCCACTGGTTCATAAACATGGAACTCTTGAGGTACCCCATTTACATCATCGAACTGACGAATCATAGTTGATTGCGGATTGTGAAAATAGCAATAAACCTTTGGAAAGCAGGGAAATAAGTTACCCTTTATAAACCTTCCAAGTAAGATAGTAAATACTCTATTTACTTAATTAACACTGGAATAGAATAAACATCAAATTTTCCTAGTCTTAAAATGAACCCCATAGGCCTTTATTCCAGGTCTGGTGTTAGTTTGGGCATTTTTCTATTTCAAATAAAGCATTGAAAATAATATTCTATTGAGATTAAAAAAGGAAATTGACATTGATGTCTAAAATATTAACAGATCAACATCAAAGGGAAATAAGCAGAAGTAACAGAAAGATTTAAATTGGGGAAGTATTAGTCAATTACCATTGCCACAAATCATTACAATAATAATTTAAATATAACCTCAATAAAACATGATTTTGTGCTGTCATGTTATAACACCAAGCTTCAAGTAAACCCCAGACAAAAAAAATAAAATTTTGGAATAACTACTGGAGGCCTTTATTAGAGTAAATACAAATAACATTTAGATATATATTTAGATATAGAAATTTGTCTGTTGATATTTCCATAGAACAGTGCTCAATAGATTTGCACGTAGAGCATAATATAGCATAGAGTTGGAGAAAATAAAACTATATGTTTAATCTCTACAAGCTTTTCTTATGAATAACTCACTCTTCAGGAAATAAATATCTCCAAATCAAGATGAATATCTGCTGAAGTGTGAGCTATTTGTGAAATTGGTTTGTAAAGATTAGCCACTTAGAAAAGTAATGTCAAAAATTTAGTATTCTGCGACAGCCACTTGTTAGATATGGTGCCATGTGCTTGCATCCTTCCAACTGACATTCTATTCTGTGGATGTTGTCCCGTCATCAAGTGTGAGTCAGAATGTAACATTTTCATTGTTGTTCATTCTCTTGTTTGTTTGTTTTTCTTTGTTGGCTTTTCTTTCTTTGAATATTAACTTTAAATTGTAGGTGCTATCCTTGGAGGGTACTTCGATGACCTTGTGTCTATTCCCACCAGGATGGGCACAGTAGTTGTATCATGTAGTATTTAGAGTTTTTTTAAATGATATAAAAAAACTTCTTAGTTGAAAAGGAATTATCAATAAAAACAGGTTGTTATGAAACAAAGCTTCCCTGACTTTCTTTGAAGGGTGTAACCTTTTGTTTAACTCTTCACATGTGAATCACAAGATTTGATAGCCCAAGCGATGTTGTCAAAATTTGCTAATGGACCACTCATGAAGAATTGAATACTGACAAAACAGTACAAACAGCTATTGAATCTTATCTATTGAATCAAATTAGACTCACTTTAAAAATTTGATCCCCTATTTTTATGTCATAATAACCACTTGGTGAACTCTTGTCCCTTTCATAAATGTCTTGGCATTTTGCTGCAGGACCTTCATCACTGCAAAATGATCATATTTCATAATGTTGAAATATTTTGCACAAAATTATTAATATCAACCAAAAAATCAGATGATTATCAATTTAATTGACACTTGAAACAAAAAAATGACTTAAAATATATTTTAAAGTTAAATGTTATCAAAATCATTTTAAAGAGGTTTTCTTCATTTCTGCTTCCATGTAATATACCAACTTTTCTTGTAAAAAATCAGTTTAAATGATACATTTTTAGCCTTGCACATCAATCTATGTACTATGGTGAAAATTGAATTAGAATGTTACTTGAAGAAAATACAAGAATGAAAGGCTTTACCAAGTGCAAAAAGCTACAAACTTTTCAAAAATATACTTAAAGACAAAGGATCAATCATTTAATGAGATACAGATCTGATTTAATAGATTAGAAAAACATATACCTATTAGCATCTCTGGATTTTCTAACTTTTGAATTTTCAAAAGGTGCTGGGAGAACAACATTCACAAAAAGGCAGAGAGATAGTGTTATAAAGATCTTTGGAATTGTGGTCATCCTCTGTACTTAAACAAATCCAATGCAAGGGGACTGTGGTTCCTAAGAAGAAATGAAAGACAGATTTTAAAATCCAAGGAATCAGAGAAAATTAGAAGCCTTCTCTTCACACAAACTCAAACTCAAATGATGCTATCAACTAATCTTCATCAAAATCATTGAAAATACTAAATTATAACAAAATCAATATTAGTGAAGCCTTTTTTGCTAAGGATGCATGACTATTTGTAAACTTTAGCAGATTATGCAAGAAAAAATAAAATCAGTGGCATGACAGCTCACTATTAAGATAAATGCAAAGTCTTACAATATATATTGAAATCACAGCTAAAAAGAACTTAGAAATAGCAAGGCTAAGAAAACCAATAAAAATTGGAGAAGCAACATTTATTTTGTTATGGGACAAGAATAACTAAAAGGTGGACTCTGCACACACAGAAAATGTCATGAGAAAACCAAAGAGAGGAGAAAATCATGCATATTCTCAGTAAGGTAGTACTTTTTCTGAGAAAGAATAAACAAAAAAACCAACAATAGTTAATATGTTTTAAAGTTAGTTTTGTTTCGCAAGTTTCATCTACTGAAACACACTTCATGTAATTACTTTCAGATGAGATGTGTATAAAAGACAATCTCTCTGTGCATGGTATCCAAACATCAGAAAAATTTGAATCTATGAAAATAACCCCTTGTATTTTCACAAAGTATATGCAAGTCTGGAGGCTAAAAAGTAAATAGACTCTGGGTGATACACTGTGTAGTTTTGCTTTGGCCACAATAAGAATGAAATGAAACATAGGTTATAATAGGCAGGAATTCTAAAAACAGAGATAATTAATGCAATGCAAATTCCATAAAAATTGATACTAACTGGTTTTGATTAAAGCACGTAATGCCTTTACCTAAAACATTAATCTACAATATACCTTGCTATTTTTTACTATATCTTGACCAAAGAGCTTAACATTTTAGATGATTTACTTAATCAATATTACACAATTCTTGATATAACAGCACGTTTTGGTCTTTGAGCATAATTTTCCGATTAAAAAGTTGTCAATGTCTTGCACACGCCGACTGTCGTGTTTGAGGTCAATACATTAAAGGCGTATTGGACGATTAAAGGTCTTTTAGGCCTACCACCAACATGAGATAAATCAGTTTACTCACAAAAGTGCTTTCTCGCAAGCTCTGCCTTGAATGGTTTCCTGCTTCAGTAGTAGGCTAATACCTATAGCCCTATTTCATCTAGATTCTATGCTACAGATATTATCAAAACTAAAACTACATGTCCTCCGTCAAGTAGGATCCTACCAAAGCCGGTATATAGGGCCTAAATCCTGCAAGGGTCGGTTAAAGACAAAACAATAAAGATTAATTGGTGTTTAATGCTCATGCAACCCGTTAGAAAACATAATGTTTGTGAAAATAGAAGAGGGCGGCGTAATCAAGCGATAAATTACTGACCTTTAGAATTATTCAGCCATGGATGAAAACCTGTCGCGAAATATTTTCACATTTCTCCCGCGTCTGGAGAACTCTTCATTAGGAGGCTGTTAAAATATGGTTTATCGTTTGCAAACACTGATCTTTTTTTAGAGCTGATCTACTCTCTCTTTCCAGGCCCGTAGCCATGGGGTGGCAATGCCACAATGTTACAGGTCCACATCAGCTGCACAGCTGCCATAGATCAACCTGGCAGACAGCTGGCATTCGTACATTCATTACATACATACGTGTTTATATTAGACAGGTTTCTGCCACCCCGAGAAATTTGCATTAAATTTTTTCAATGATTTTTCGTCGTTTTTATTGGATTGATATGGCAAGCCAACACTAATAAAAAGACTTTTTTGTATTGGAATCTCTTATTTTTAATGCAGGGCTTAAGATAGTGCTTGGTGCTCAAAATATTCTTCCAATGCTAAACAAAAACTTCCCGAGAAAAATTTGAAAATTGTCTCAAAATCATGACCCTGAAGTTTAAGAAGCGATGACCTGGCTGTGACTTGGCTAAAATAGTACCTGAGAGCTAAAATAGCTAAAATACCAGCTAGAAAAGGATCAGGTCAGTGGTATGTTCATTTTTGTAAAATGCATGCTGATTGACATTCTAAAGCCAATATACATAATTGTGAAGGAGCTGCCATCGTCCAATAAAAATCTTGCCACAACACTGACTGCAATTAAAGCAATGAGACAGCACTTTCATTAACGATGCAAAAACTTGACTGAGGACCAATGCTTGAAGATGGCTGCAGATTTTTCACAGTAAATGTATTTAAAGGCAGGGGGCCACAGCCAGTGGCGGACTGGCCCATCGGCCCGTGGGCTCTCTCTAAAATCTGGCAAAAGGGCCCCATCTTTGCAGAAACAGGGCCCCATTTTAGGAATATGAGACCTTACGATGTCCCATTATGAATGATAAACGACAGGGATTACATCAAAACTGAAGTTGAATATAAAGTTATTGAATGTGATTTTAAAAAGGATCGGGTGAAAATATGACTTCTTTAGGTTATGAGAGGTTAACAGGGATTCAGAATTTTTGATATTATGCAATATTATGCAAAGTTGATTTTTCATAGACCCGGTTCAGTTGATATTCATAGAATTAGTTGTAGAGTTCACTTTAATTTTTGCCAGTGGCGAGGGTCGAAGCTAGCAACAAAGTAAGGAGTTGTGAGTCAGTAGCTAACTTTAAAACAAACTCAGCTATAATTATTTAATTTCTCAAGCCATGGCATTAAGATAATGCAATGCGAATGATACTTCAACGGGGACTGCTGAATTTTCTTAAAGATTCTTCTACCGAATAATCTAGTCTTTGCTTACGCTTGACTGTTTAGTGTGAAACATTAACGGGTAAAGGTATTGCCTCATGGAATTTAAAATTGACATAAAAAAGATGTCAAGAAAATGACAAGAATTAGCCAAATTGGACATAATGGACGAATAAACTTCAAGTCGCAAGTGGTTCTCAGAAAAGGAGTCAAAGTTGTTGCAGAAAGGGGACAGGACTGATCACTGGTTTCTTGGAATGCAAAGGAAAGAAATGCAACTTCTGATAGCATTTGATTGAAATGGTTTTCGAAATGATAAACCTTAAAGTTTTGTAAAAAAATATTGTATGTAAGCACGTATTAAGTCTGGAATTTTGGGTAAATCCCTTGATTTCAGAAATATTTTTAGTGTTTTGTTGTTTTTTCAGAACTTTGGCTTTATTTGTCGCTAAACAAGTCTTTTGCATTTTGGATACTTGATAGAAATTTGGACAAGCCAAAAGGGGTTCAATGTATTCCTCATGGAAGCCACACCCTCTGCAAAGCGAATCAGTCTACTTTCCTTTGTAGTTTGCTATTAGGTCCGACATCATTGATTAAAGTTTCAGTAGGGGTAAAGCTTCCTCACACCTCAGATATTCTTTCATTTTAAACTTACTATTATTTGAGGTTGGTTGTTTTATTATTTTTAACTATATTTTAAATGAGAAGGTGTCTTGCGCAAAAATTACTGAAATCCAATTCAGACCGAATTTTCACTATTTAATGTTAAATTTCAATTAAAGTACTCTGCACCCATTTGTCATCAACAGCTCAACTTTGCTATTCCTGCTACATATGTTTTGTTTTTTAGAAATTGATCGATTTTGATAGTGTTCACTTGACCACGCCCCAATTTGCAGACCACACACACCTGGACTCCCCCCCCCCCCTCAGCTTTTCATGGCAGATTAAAAATTCTGAGCCAGTCCACCACTGGCTACGCCCTCTTCCCCCGCAGAAATTTTCTTTGCAGCATTGTTTGGCCCCTACCAGTTTTTTCAAAAAAAAAAATTTTTGAATATTCAATTGTTTCCTCCAAAAACTGTTCCATCGTTTTTTGACTTTCTTAGGGTTGCTCTCTTTATTGCATTTATTTAACAAGCTATGGGTCCTGATAAGCGTTTTGGTTTTTAACCGAGGTGAACATTCATGAAGTTTGTGCTTCTTTCTGTATCTAAATTCTATATTTGTTATATATTATCACGAAGATACACTGAAGTAAGCCCAAACCAAGATTCTCCGCATCCCATTGAAAAACCCTTCTCGCTCTGAAATTCAGCGCAAGGAAATCCCAATACCATCCCATTATACCTTGGCAATTTACAATTGCTTATCGAAATTCTATGATTTGAAATTCTATGTAACAGAATGATTTGCTTGATCTCGTGGAGGTTGGATATAAGAAATAACTATTATGGAAAAATTTTATCAATCAACTTTACAAAGCTATTAGCCTTTTAGATATATTTTTCATTATAGGCATTCGAGAAACATTCTGTCATTTGAAAAAACGTTAAGCAGGTAGAGTTTTCATCACACGAACGTATGGTTAAAGGATGACATGGATAAAGTCTTTTATTTTCACGAGGGTATAAACATAACCCATAGCCTCTGTAGCTAAATAAATACGTGCTTCCTACCGTCATTATCAGAATGTGCATGATATTCAATGCAACCCATATTTTAAACGGTCTTTTCAGGTTTTGCAAGATATCAAAAAGATATATCAGCTGAGATAAATATGTCAGCGTTAATTTCTGTAGGAATTTTTGGCATGACAATGTGAAAAAAGCAAACAGACCTTAATTTATTTTTTAATATTAGTTTCTTTTTCAGTTGCTCTCTTTACTCAATATAGAACTTAATATAGCATATTCTGTCTTCGTTTTGAATTGCCGTTCAGCTGGGTCCAGTATTCTACCGTCGAATTCTGAGCAACTTGACACCTTTTGAAGGTAACAGCACTTCAAATCAAAACACTGTACAGATCTTGAAATCATGAGACACAACTACAATGCCTGCCAAAAGTACTTGGAACACCCACCAATTTACGCTGCATTTGATATCTTTCATTCCTTTCATGAAAAAAAATGCTTCTTCCGCCCCCTTCCCCCTCAAACAATGTTGATGATTTAGAGAAATATCATAAAAGAAGCGCAAAAGAAAGTGCTTCCTAAAATCCTAACCCGTTTGATAGTAAACCAACATTGTTCCGTGGGGGAGAGGGGGATGATTGGTTTTGACCTTGGAAATTGATGTCAGTGTTCCAAGACTTTTGGCAGGCATTGATTATAACCATCCAAAGATTGTTTTCTTTGACACAGCAGTATTTACTACTATCTAGGCCACTAGAAACTAAAGTCATGTAAATACTATTAGAGTAGATAAAAAAACAATAAGGAAGATGAAAAAAGAAGGGGGCAAGAAAGTCAATTATTGTTACAACAAAATATGAGCTGTTAAATATCAATGATCTAATCTTGTCATTAGATTTCTAAGTTTCTTATATAAACAAATTATTCTACCTTTAGTCAACAACTCTAGTCCTGTTCTTTTATGGAAATGTCTTGTTGGTGTCAGTCAAATAGCAAACTAAATACGCGGTCTTTGAGATCATTATCGTGTCATCTCCAAACTAAGAATCCAGTTTTACTTTTCGACTCATGTCGCAGAAGATCTAGAAAGAAAAACAAATATTTCAAAAGTTGATACTTATTAAATTTAAATATATTTTGAATTGATCTTGTTATATGAAATGCATTTAAGTGTAATGTGTGTTTCAAAATGTTGTACCATTGAATTGTATGTCGAACTTTGCAATACTGTTCGAATAAGGCTTATCAATACTTCATGTATTTCATTTTGGTGATAGGAAAAGAAGAAAGGAGGTACGCAAATAATAATGAAAGAGACAATTCCCAAAACAAATGTCACTACAAGAGAGCGAAAACAAAAATATGAAAAAAGGCTTCGAAAAAGTGGAACAAGAGGACAAGATGAAGACATTCGCCACGCACCACTTGGCACAGTACAGTTTAAGACCAGTATTCCATGAGAATATTTGAGAAAACAAATAGAAGAGTAACGAAAGGAAGATCTGGTTTAGCAAATATCCATGAAGTAAACTCCGATAAGATTGGAAAAGACAAATTAATGTTGATGAATTTCATAATTTTGCCGTCATACTTTATATCTTGCCTGGCACGCTGTCACATATTAGCTGTCATATTGTCACAAATTGTCAATGTCCTGTGTCGTTCTTAGTGTCAATAAAAACCAATTTCAGGCGTGACATTATTTATTACTTGCAGTGAATTTTGAACTTACGTTGACATTGCATTTGGAGGATATTGCAAAAACACGAAAAAGTAGAGGGATTTTGTTAGTTATGAGGTCCCATATTCTATGAGGTAATTGGTTGTAGAATGCTGCATACACTGTACCTGTTGTACGCCTGATTTGGTAAGAACCCAATAATATCCACTCCGCGCTGATGGATTGTCATTGATAATTCGGTTACAGGAGCTTGCAGGGTTGTCACGCCTGAAAGTGGTTACGTCGCTGTTACGTCAAAAAACTGTAAGTTTCGTTACGAGGCAAAGGAATCATGGCACAAGGGCCCTTCAGTCGTGGAGATAGACATTTGCTTTTATTAATTTTGATATTTTGACAAAATTATGAGAATTTTGTCAAAATTGCTGTTACATTTTGAAGAAAATGCTGTTTAAGAATGGCTTGGAAAAAGACAAACATTTTGAAACATACTTAAGCTTTTCGTCTGACACTCTTTAGAGTATAAAACATCAGAACATTGATCTAGAACCCTATGCTAGGAAATATATTTACCCAGTATAAAACCCATATATACAAATCCTAAGAATATTTCAAAATGGTTATTTTTCAAAGCCACTTTTAAATCCTGGGCCATTAAAAGATTGCATTAAAAGGCTGTTTGTTGTCATTGTTTGCGGTAAAGTACCATGTCACATTGTTTGACTATGTTATTACAGCTCTGACAATAAAATGTTTTATAGATGTTGGTACAGCAACAAAGTATATCTCATTAACGCCCAACTCAAGTTTACCAGATTTTCAAGGTTTCTCACCTTTGGCAGTGCAAGAAAATATATTTACTAGCATAATGGAAGGATTAGACACATAAATCTCTTTAGCGGAAATCGCAAGTGCAAAATTACACAAATAACCTGAATCTTAGACATTAAGATGACTGATGACCATTAAGGACATAATCGCTTCTAAAAGATAGGGTAGCTATTAATCACCTTCCCACACCCGCTACTTTTACGACACTCTTCTTTTTGCCACTTTCACGCTTCTTCTTTTTCGTTCCCATTGACGATTCAGTGCTTGTCGATGTTTCTGTATTTGAGCCACTACTTGTGTTTGATCCTGCGCTTGATCCTGCTCCTCCCCCTGCACCGGCACCTCCGCCAGATTTTCCTTCGGCGCCGCCTCCAGATTTTGCGCCAGAATCGCCTCCTAAAGCGGTTATATATTACATTGATGATGTTATTACGCCTTTAAGAATATATTCAACCTATAAGATGACTGGACCTCTAAATCTTGATTTCCTCTAGCTGATGATTCTGTTTACACTGACCAAGACAATAACTTAGCATGTAAACATATTCGAAGGAGACCTCAAGAGTTTCAAGGACATAGTTAAAGAAAGTTAATGCATCAAAAGTACAAGAACGTCTTAGGTCAATGCTACAAAGGGCAACATCGAGTAATCAAAATATCATTTTAAATTGCTATATCATAAGAAATATCAATTGTATGATACATATAGTCATTATAACAATATTAACAATATCGATATTGATATTATCAATAATCAGATTGATATTATGAGAAAAATACGCACCAGCGGCACCTGCACTTTCTGATCCTCCTGCTCCTGCGGCGTTACCTTCTACATTGCCCGAAGCATCACCTAACATCAATCCAAAATCAAAATATCGATTACCAAGAGAACATATACCACAGATGTAATATATCACAACATAATATTAACAAGTATTCAATGGACAGAAGTTTAGAAATATCACTGCTATATCCATATCAGACATAACAATTACTGAATGCTACAGCTTTGTATGACCCTTTGTATGCTTGAGCTCTACTTAATTTAATGAACGTGATAAAGCAATAAGATGTTTTCACTAACAGCTTTGTTACCTTAAAGTTTGTAGAAACCGTATCAGATGCAAGGAATTTGCAAGTACCGGTGACAGCAATAGTAAGTGTCTCCTTTATAGGCCTTATAGACTCATTTTGCAGCTTTTTGTGTATGTTTGCAACCTCTTATTAAGCAAAATCTTTGATTCGGTTGCATTTTAATGATAGACTATGTTTTACATCTATAAGATACGTTAAAACAGAAGTAAAGTCATCTCGTTGTCCGTTGGGGAAATTGGGCTTTTCAAGGGTGTATATTCATAAAATGAGATTCAGACTTTCTTTCACTGTCTATGGCTTAAATACCATAAAAAACAATTTAGAAATAATAACTTCTAAATAGTACTGACCCCCTGCATTTGCGTTCGCTCCTCCGCCGGCACCGCCACCAGCACCAGCTCCGCCGCTTGCTTTTCCGGAGGCTCCTCCGCTGGCTGCTGTTCCGGTATTTGTTGATGTTTTGGTCATCGTTCCAGTTTCTGTTGTTGTCTCACTCTGTAAGCAAATATTATCAATTAAGGCCTACAACTTTTACTTTGGTCTTACTCTCTCATGTGTACAGTTTCCGTTTCGACAACGAATATGCCTGCGGAGCGGAACCAGATCTGCTTCCTTTTCTTCTCCTCTTTTTCTTTCCTTCTCCTTGTCCTTCTTTGCTTTCTCTTCATCAAAGCGGGTTCCTAGCCCAAAGATGCCAGGTTTCAAGAACTTTACTCTACATTCACTATGCGCAAACACTACTAGCCTTGTTTTCCTCTTGTTTTAATGTCGTGAAATGCTTTGAAGCAGTTTTAGACAAATGCAGAAAGATTTTGGACTTTTTTAATAGTAAGGATTTTTTTATTGCCAACAATTCATAGAAGAACACACTTGACATTTAAAGTTAAATGTTATAATTATTTCAAATTACGCTAGTTTTACGCTAGTTTACCTGGTTTAGTATAAAATTAGCGATCTTCTTAAAAACTGCGATTAGGAAACCTCAAATTCAGAGATGTCAAAAAAGTTATTCTGACGTTTCATGGCAATAAGTTTTCATTAAAGACTAGTGACATTTTAGTAAGCTAGCAGAAATCATTTGTGTTCTATTAAATAAGAATAAACTATTAATAAACCGGTGATAAACTAACGCATGAAAATGCTTTTGGCTAACAACTTTGTAAATTTGTTCGTTTTACTAAGAAAACTCAGACACTTCATCAAGCAGGAAATGAGTAAAGGTGGAAAATAATCTATTTTTCATATGCAAGTTGAGCACTGCAGAAATCATAGGAATAATGAAAGCTTTTTGCAGCAAGAAACACATCGAAGAAAGTATCTTCGTGTTTCAAATCAATTAAAAAAACAAAAAATTTCACAAGCTTCTCTGCTATAACATATATAAAATGGTAAATTTCAATATTGGAGTATTTTGGGCAAATGAAACTAAACAATACTAATGCAATCTGTATTTTACAAATAAACATTATCATATAATGTAAATGAAACATGATGAGGTTTTCATGACCTGATAGTTAGGCAAAATTAATCCGATACATTTTTCTGATGGTTCAAAACCCACTCAATATTTTCAAGAAACAATTAATTGTATCCCTGAAAGAACTTTTGTAGTGTGGAAAATGGAAGGCACCTCACGTGCATAGCATTGCTGCATGCAAAAACGCTTTAACATACACTGATGATTTTGTCACTTATGACGTCATAGTTCGAGAGATTGCAATAGGCCATTTTAGCCAATTATCAGGGTGGACGGCCCTGAAAATTGCTGAGAAAACCTCATCATGTTGATGGCGAACTCCAATGTCTACACTTGGTACAGATAAGTTTACAGCGTGTCTTGTATGGCAGACTCATTACATCGTCAATCAGCAAATATTTCTGTTTAGTATCGTCTAAAGTAAAACTGGAACTCTTGATAAGAAGATAGCTGATAAAACACCAGCAGATGAAGAAACAACCTATTCGCACAGCATCCTGTTCCAAAGTCTGCTTATAATGTTTCCCCTCTTCCAACTAAATATTCCACGTCTAACATGGTTTTGGGGGGGTATTTATCGACAGCAGCATAACTGAGTGTTAACAGGACACTTAAGGGACATTTTTCTATGAAACTCATCTGTTTGACCATGTAATGAATCTTAGCCCTTTTCGTTTACTAGTCGTTTACAACTTTCGTTACTACATTTCGCATCGTCTTAGTTTCTGTTCAAAATTGTTCGATAGTCCTAGTCCTGGATTGTCCAGTCAATTAGTTCCCCTTCTTTCCATCTCCAGCAGCATTGACTTTCGTGTCTGCTTTTACAGATGCGTTGGACTTATCTTCCTTTTTCTCTGTGGGACACTTTTCCTTTTTAGGACAGTCTTTGTCTTTTTTCTGTTGACAAGGAGACATTGGAGCTCGCCAATCAAATTGCCCGACATTGTGTCTTAACAATGAATTTAAAACCACACAAGTTTTCCGGTTAGCATGGAGGGGTTAACTTGAATTTCGTCTCCTCCTTGAAGAAGAGAAATTATTCCACATTTTGCCATCTATTATCTCAGTCACTGTCTCGAAAATTCAAAATTTTCTCATAACCCAAATTTTGCTAGTTGTTCTAAAATATCACCTATTTTAGCTTTGGCTTGTTCAGTTACCTTTCATCACTAAAAGGAGTGCAATTCGGCAAAGACCAGAGGTTAAATAGCAGATTAATTAAAGCCAAAAGAGACACACAAACAAAATGTGTATGTTGAACAGGCGGAGTGTTAGTTTTATAGATCAAATTCTTGAAGTGCAAGAGTTTAGTCAAATAGTCTCATTCTTTGAAACAAAGAATTTGCTTTATAAATATACTTTTCTTCATCTGTCTGCATCAGCTGAATATTTCAAAAGCCTTCTAAAATCTAAAGCACAGATCTGCTATAAGCAGGGGTTCGGATGTTTTCCTTGTGATGGTAACTTCTTCTTGTACGTTGATGGTGACTGTATTTTACACCCCATATAAATAGGAGGACGAAAAAGCAGACAATTTAGAAGACCACTGTTGAACTAATATCATGCTGCTGGTTGAACCAAGTGCTAACGGCATGCATTCATTTTTATCGGTATGCAGATGACAAACATTGCGAACAAGTTTGCAAAGATAAGAGGTAGTAAAAAAGTCATCAACGTACCTGGGTTTCGACTTCTGTTGTTTCCATTGGTGGTGGGGGAGGTGGGCATGGTGGAGGACAGGGTGGTGGGCATGGGCATGGTGGTGGAGGGGGTGGGCATGGTGGTGGGGGTGGGGGACATGGAGGAGGAGGTGGTGGTGGTGGAGGTGGTGGACATGGTGGTGGGGGTGGGGGACATGGAGGAGGAGGTGGAGGAGGTGGTGGCGGAGGTGGCGGTGGTGGTGGTGGCGGGCAAGGAGGTGGACATGGTGGTGGGGGTGGTGGACATGGTGGTGGTGGACATGGTGGAGGAGGTGGTGGACAAGGTGGTGGAGGTGGTGGGCATGGCGGTGGTGGTGGTGGTGGACAAGGTGGTGGGCATTCATCCTTATCTTTGCCTTCAAGATTTACTTCAGCTGATGACGATGCTTTGACTCCAATATCTCCTTTCTGTCAGAAAATAGCTGCATCAGTATATTTTCAAATATATTGAATCTATTTACTAAATCAAAATAGATTTCAAAAACAAAGGTATCTTGATTTTCGAAAAAGAAGATTCAGTCGTACCTTTGAGCCTTTCTTTGTCCTCTTTTTTGCCTTTTTGTGTTTGTTCCCTTTCGATGGTTTGATTGGCAAAGCCGGTAGTTTTGGCTGTGGAGCATGCGCATCTGGTTTTGCAGCCTGCTTTGGGTTTTGTGGAGCATTTTCTCCTTTCTCTGCAAATGTCAGTGGCACCTTGAGATTATTGCCATTTGGTGCAGTTTCTGTTTGCCAGACGGTTCTACAGATCGAAGAAAGATTTTCTGTGTTAGCAGATGAGGGCTATTGAAATTTTAATCGATGCGTTTAAAATCATACACCTTGCAGGTAAAGCAGCTACGTGCTAAGTATTTGTCCTGGGATTTAACGCATTAGGTAAATTATACTAGCGATATGAATTGATCGAGCAGAAGACGTCAAAGAAGAAAACAGATGGAGAGATACATGTAGATATATCTATACCAAAAGCAAACATGACCTTTCTTGATCTAATCTTGAGAAAAAATAACATATGAGATAATTTGATGCAGGTTTAAAGCAAGGCCCTGGAAAATCAAGCGAGTAGATGTTTTGATCAGGCTTTTGAAAGAAAGTTTTGCAGTTATAGAAGGAGTCTTTAGAAATGACGATTCTCTAGTTGTTTTCCAAGACATTGGTAAAAACTCGATAGAAGCCCTATAAAGATTGTTGTCTTGAACATTCGTGCTCTATCTTAGATTAAAAGTGGCTCACTGTAATTTCTTCTTCTTCTTTTCAGCTGCCTTCTTTTTGTTCTTCAGTGCCTTAGTCGCCTTTGCTGCTTTCGCTGCCTTCGCTGCTTTGGCTTGATCGGCTGCATTCGGTTGCTGCTGATTCACTTGAGGTTGTACTTGTGCCTGCTGCTGGGCAGGAGCAGCATTTGGAGTGGCAGGAACAGCTGCCTCCTTTACTCCCTTGGCTTTATCTTGTGCACCTTTCTCAGGCTTAAATTTATACAAGTCTAACCATTTTTGGTGTTCAGCTTTGTACGCTGCAATGTCTTTTTTCGTCGCTTTCTTTGCTTTGCTGCTCACACTCGCTGCTAAAGCCAGAGCAACCAGCAGGGTCACCACTAAAATCCTCATTTTGAGGCAGAGATTGGTTTCATAGAAACCTAGAAAGAGATAAAACTTATTAAAAGACGTCAATCCCTTCAAAAAATATTATCTTCACCCTCGTGCAATAGCCCCGTGGAATGAGAGGTCGATGAGTTGATAATTCATCGTATCTCCTTAAGACCAAACTTTCCTTACGTAGCCCTGACGTTCGCCATTAACGTAGTTCTCAAGTTTCACTGCTCATTCACTAGGGCTAAGCTTTTTCCTTTAAGCTTTTATACAAACAATTCTCATGAACTGCATAGAGCACGAAAGAGATTCAGGAGAAGAAAAACATTTGATATTTGTATCGATACAATCCTCGAGTTTCACGACTGGGAAAATATAAGCTAATGCCTTGCACTGTGCTCTAGTGTCAGTTGAAATTAGCTAATTTTAAAAGAACAATTAAGAACAGTCATATTGACAAGATTCACGAGCCGATCCACACGTGAGTTTGGCGAGAGCAAGGTATTAGCAGTAGCGGAAACTGCCCTTTTTGAAAAGTGGAGCAAGTTCAAGTTTCTTTGATCGAGCCGCCTTCCCTCTTCTTTTTCCTATACAAAAATTATCTGGTTTTTTGTAATCATGTCGATTGGGGGATAATCACCTTTGTAAACATAAAACACAAGTTCAAGTCTCCAAGATTTGTTCTGGATCCATCGTATAAAGGCACATGGTACTTGCAACTTGAATAAATATTCCTTAAAGAAGTGTTTAGGGCCATTTATTTGTTAGGTTCCTGTCAAAACAGTGACAAAACACGCTATTTTTTCAAAACTTTGATTGCAAATGGGAAAACTTGGAAAACCTGCTACATTCCTCGCGTGAAAGTTCCTTGCCGTTCCAGATAACAAAGGCAGGAGAGTAGAATTAACTTTCTAAAATTACAAGAAATTGCTCCAATATCTATTCCTTGAGCAAGGCTTGAACATAACTTGCTTGTAATGTTCAAGAGAATCTCTTTGAGCTATTCCATTCAGAAGTTTAAATATTGGACCAAAGTCCTTCTTTTTCTTCTGATTTTATCATTGAGTCAAACTAAGGCCGGATATTTGCGTTGCTAATAAATTCTTAATAAACTTTGGTAAAGCTTTATCGCAATTTGTATCCTTGGCCTTCGTTTATTTTGAATTTCATTTCAAAAACATCGATATTGCTACCATAATTTATCTTACACAATGAACACGATGCCCTAAGCCATGAAATTCCATAAACGAAACCTTTTTGGATTTTATGTTACGTTTTATCGAAACAGTAGCAGAAAGGCGTAATATCGTGATTAATCGAAATATATTTACTCAGCTATTACCACCTACCTTGTTAAGATTCTTCTTGTCCTTTTACCGTCAGTGCGATAACAACTTGAAGAAATTCCAAAATCAAAAATTCTGGATTTCAACGATGAGCGCGTCTACAAACTTCCTTGGTGGTTTGCCTTCGGTTTGAGGTTACGATTTGATCGCAATTCAGTTATCGCCATGCTTGAGCTATTCGACAGGTTGCGCGTGACCTTTCAATAACGCAGCAAGCAAAGAATAATCACAATTATCCAAGCTATGTTTGGTGTGTTTTTTCATACAATTGTGCTAAATGTTTGCCTGAATCCTTGGAAAAGAAAAAAAATGAGCAGCGGGCGAAATATGCTTATTTTATGACAAGTTTGCCGAAATTTGCATGCAACTGCAGATTAACGACGATGTTACGCTTGTAAACCTGATCGTAAACAAGAGGGTGATACAATTGATAAAGTCGTGGTCAATATTTTCAACACCAGTAATTGAAAGAATTTTGAAAACAATCCTGAAATTAAGAAAGACATATCTTTGAACTCTGTAACAGCTTTCGCGAATGGGATGAAAATGCAGTCACGTCGACTATTTTTAAGAGCTCGAAAAACAGACTGCTCTAAAATATGTATGGTCAATATTTTCGTTTTGAAGCTAAGCAAATGCTTAACGAAGCATTTTTATAAGGGATATATGGCTACTGTGAAGAGAACGCCTGCAGGAAACAAATCGTACAAAAATAACAACATATGATCGCCTCTCATCTAAGGGAGAACCCCAAGCTGTTTTACTTTTGGAAAGCTTTGCAACAGTGACGGAAATTATGGGGGCTCGGGCCCCCCTAATCAGCGATGTCTTCGGAAAATTCGGGCTTTTGTCGAATAATTGACAACCTTTTAACGGGTTGAAATTACTCGCCGAAATTTTCATCGGATTCTTTCGAATAAAAGTTATTTTCAAACGAATTTCCCACTGACGAAAGCAAGATAAAATGCATGAAATGAACGTACGACTTATCAAAAGTGTAATCGGTCGACCTCTTGTATCATCAATTGTCTTAGATGAGATATCGATCTTGATATAAAAAATCATTAATGGATTGTTCTTTTTGCTACTTAATTATGGTGTGGTCAGGAAAATTTTTCAAAGAGTCCCGTCAAAAATCACTTATTTTTATCAAATGTGCAGTTTCTTTAAAATGAGACATGATCCAAGATGTTATCTTGTTGGAAAATTGTAGGTCTGCCCCCCCACCCCACCCCAAATGAAAGCCTGAATTTCCGCCACTGCTTTGCAAAGCCTGCATTAGCCTTTCCTATTGTATTGTCTGAATCTTTAAGGCAAAATATTTCAAGTCATTTTTCTCAACCAATACATACACAAAGTCTCGCGCGCTTATATTAATTTTTTTGGGAAGTTTGTCTCTTAAGTCCTCTTTAGGAATCGAAAGAATTCTAATGTTTCATAAAAGAAGTCTCTGTTCCAGACTTTTTCTACAACAACAACAATAACAAGCAAGGTATACGTTCTTTTTAAGAAGCAGTATTTCGTGTATGAATACTGTAACCAATAGTGATGATAATTGAGCTGTGTGTATTCTTTTTATTTACTTAATGAATATTTGCAAGGAACGCGAAAGCTTCAGAAATAAAAATGGAACACAGAATATAATTGCTAATGGTCTTTTTCAGTTATTTGCAGTCCATCAAAATCTGCAATCCACTGCTAGTGCTCCTAATTCGTGTGCCGAATTTCATTTCAGTAAAAAAGACGAAAAAGACGAGGCTGGCTTAGAGGTTAGGGTCGAGGGTTTCAGGAACTGTGGCTCGAGGCCCTGACATGGCGGAAATTTTACTTAAGAGTGATGAGAGTTGGAAGGTTTCTGTAATAGAGTAGCAAAGTGACGTCATCTATTTGTGGATTTTTAGAAGACTGACTCCTTTAATCCTCTAAAATTTCTAAGAAATGGTGTTTTGATGACGTCACTTTTCCACTCTTTTCCAGGCGTAGAAATCATCAGGTGTGGTCTAGGTTCTCAGTGTGCTAAAAAGTATCTACAAAAGCTAGGTAGTAGCACATAAAAATTAAATGATGCAAATATGGGCTTTCATTTGAACAGCAGTATTGCACATCAGCAGCTGGATAATATCAGCATTGTAGCGTTGTGCGAATTCAAAGAAAATCATTGTCTTGTGTAACAAGCATCACATTCATGCATGCAAACAGTCAATAAAGAAGTCAAACAATTAAAGTTATTTTCATTGGATACTGTTTGAGTAAGAGCAACTGGTATCAACATTTAAGGCTTATCAAATAACGTAGGAAGTGTTCTGGCTGAGATTTGCATTGCCAGTGTCTGTTCATGTAGGTCGCTTCAAATGGAGGAGATCAAGTTTGAATTCGCAGACAAAAGGGCATACTTAAGTGTGCAATAACCTTATAAAATTGACATATTCCAAATTTTTTTTAAATACATGAAACTTTAGCTTCAATAAGTGAATTATTCATTATTCTTGCCTGATTGTAATTGATACTAAGTTCAGCGACAATCATCGCAGTTTCTTCAGATCTGTCCGTCATACATCTGTTCTTCTATCCAACTATCGTGCTAACTACACAGAGCCATTTATATTACAGCTATTTGTTTGTTTTCTTTCTTCAGCTGCTACAGATGCACTGCACCGTCTTGCTTGGGGTGTAGAGTATCGCAAAATGACACTCCCAGTAAAGCTACCCTTCCTGGAAGAAAAAACAAATCAATTTTGCAGATATGAATGGATTAATTTGAAAAAAGTAGTCTTGCAGCATTAACTATGGACCTGAGAGAAAGAGCTCTGACCTTCTTTTCATTATCATGCCTGCAATCCTTACAAAAATAGTTGGAACACCAACATAATCACAGACTAAAGTTTACAACGCCAGAATTTAACAACTTCTCCAAGTCATTAGCTGTGTTGTTATATTTCCCCCTTCCCGTCTAATGTTTATTCATTCATTAGAAGTATTTATGTGTCTACACTCATTTTTTTATAAGAAACAAAGGTAGATGTTGAGTACTCCAGTTTCTTAATGTTCTGGAAACTTCAATACTCATTGTTTCTTAAGAGTTTCTTAATTATGATATCATGAATGATGTTATGAAATGTTCGTGACTTTTTATCACGTCAAGAGATTCGCTTCGGTTCTGATGCTGTATTTAGATGTGGGAAGTATATTTTTATCCCTTGTGTCTTAAGTTCTAGGCCAACAGTGCAGTTTTGTTCTTGGATTTTACAAAATTTCTTTGTTTTCAGTTTTATCACGATTTAACAGTTTCTTAATTTTTTTGCTTCGAGTACTTGAGTTTCTTAATTTTTTCTGACTGCCCAGTACTCGTTTCTTATAGCCAGTTTCTTATAAAAAAATGAGTGTAATTCTATATATTTATATTTTCACTGCAATGTTGACATCAATTAATATTGTAATCGGGGCTTAACTAGGGGTGTAATTCGAGGAAGGGAAACAACATAAAAATTGCTAAGACAGGTGGTGTAGGTTCCAATAGTTTTGTCAAGGATTTTTAGCCGTATATCCGAAAAACATGAAGAAAATTTCTGTAATCATTTTTACACAAGAAAAGTGATCATTAATAATTTTCACTATCTTATCTTTTTTCAAACAACCTGCCTTAACCAACCTTTGTCAAATAGTTTGATGCGGGTTTGTTATTGTTTAAACTTTTAAAGGACAAGTGACACACTTTTCACCCTATCTTTTCTTTTCATTAACTTATAGATCATCTTTTAGAAGTAAGTTTTTTCTGGTTTGGAACAAAAAATTCTAATCAGGGGGCGCAGGGGGCGAGATTTTGGTTTTTATCACGTGACCCTATGACGTACATTGTGATAACTCAGAATTTTCCTGTAATTGATAGAGAGTTTACGAAACACGACGCGACAGGTCCAGACGAACTGTATTCGTTTACAAGCGTGTTTTAAACGTTAATATTGCACTCTATACCAGTAGCAGCAATAACAAATTATCACAATCTACGTCACGGTGTCACGTGATTCATTTCCCGCCATAATTTCAAATGGGTTTTTAAGTGGGAAAATGAAATCAGAAAGGAAAAATATTTCAACAACACTCTCATCCAGCTTTTTACTTTAAGTTAAAAGCAAAAAAAAATTTGGCGCCAAAAGCGTGTCACTTGTCCTTTAAATAACTCAGAGGGAAATACAAGAGCAAATCGCAGCTGAAAGCCGTCTGTTTTTTTTGACGTCCTGATACTTCTTTCTTGACAAAATGTGTTGACTTTGTGTAAAAGAAAAAAAAGCATACGAAAAAATACAGGACTCTGGAAGTGTCATCAGCTCTAATTTCATATTGAAAATTTCTAGGAGTCTGCTCATAAATCTGAGGGACCTGGCAACGTAACGAATTTTCCCGCTGTACGGAGGTCATTCATATATTACGATTGTACTGTACATCAGGGCCGCGGAGAGGATTCATGGGTCCAGGTCAAGACGAAAGATAAATAGTAAAGCATGCCTAAGGCAGATGTTTCTAGGTGTATAAGGAATGCTCCCCTAGAAATTTTGAAAATGATGGTTGCTTAAATTGCCCTGGTGGCTATTATCGTTGATAAAGAGGGGGGTCAGAGGGGGCAAAAAAGCCATGTAGAGCTAAACTCATCTGGTCTTGTAAGAAAATTAAAAAAAAAATTGTCTATGTTTATCTAATTGCTATGTTTTGATAGAAATAATTTTAAAGCTAAATAAACATAAGAATATCTGAATATATCAGAATATATATTTTTTTCTGTTCCGATGTCGTTATGTTATGATAAATTTCTAAAAAAATTATCAATACTTATTAGAACTTTGTTGGAAAATCCAAGGTTTTAACCCCTGCTATGAATGTTCCTATCTAGGCCCTTGTCTTGTGGCTACTACTGCTGTTTGCTGTTTGATACAATTTGAGCATAACTGATATCCTAACACCATAATGCATAAAAATGAAAATTTCTAAGAAGTTTCAAAAGTTTAAAACTCCATTTAACAATTGGAAGTGCTTTGCTTCATGCACAGTATCAACATCGGCAATAACACAATTATGAGAGATAATCATTGTGCCTAACAGACCGAAATTCTTTCATACAACATGCCTAGAGGTGTCATATCCTCTCCCCATCAAGCTTAGCATTAATAGACATAACCCTTATAAAGTACTCACCATTCTCTCTAATAATGGGATTGTAGGTTTAAGATTATTTTGCACTTGGGTGCCGTTTACACTGGTTTTATTCCCAGACATTTCCTTTACTTGCTTCAATGTTGCTATCACAATTTGCTTTGTAAGATCCCTTATCTTGTTCGCTGCTTTCTTGTCCGAGTCATTCGCAAAATTAGGACTGTTTTCTGGTGCAGTGGCGCCACTTTTACTTGTGTCAACGCCGTCTGATTTTGGCTCGGCTCCGTTAACCAATGAAACGTTATTAGACTGTTCATTATTAGTCTTGTTCTCATTCGTTTCATTACGAATATCTTCTCTCATAAAAGTTAAGGGTATTTTCAGATTATGTGGATTTGGGCTTCCTTCTGGATTCGGCACATACTTTTCTTTCTTTTTCTTGCCTTTCCTTCTCCCGTCTTTCTTCTTTCTTTCCTGCTTTTTATGCTTATTTCCTTTCTTTGCTCCAGATTTAGACTTCCCCTTTTTGTTATTCTTCTTCTTTTTCTTGTCTTTTTTCCTCTTCTTGTCTGTTTTACTTTTTTTCTTTGATGCCTTTTTTCCTTTTTTACTCTTTCTTTTCTTCTTTGCTTCGGTTTTACTTTTTTTCTTATGTTTCATTGACCATGATGTTACGCTTTTAGCATCTCTGTGTTTTGGTTTGATTTTGTTATCTTTTCTAAAACTTTGCTTATCATGGCCTTCTTCCTTTTTTCTGTCATGCTCAACCTCATTATCATCATTGTCAACCTCGTTATCATCATCTTCGTCATCAGCATCATCATCGCCAACATCGTCGTTTTTGTCATCAATCTTTATCTCGTTTTTTGAAACACCATGTGAAATATCTTTGGTAATCTTAGCATCTTTGGAATCAACATCAACAGTTATATGGATCTTTGATCTGTTGCTAAACGAAGCTGATTCCGTTAAAAGGCCGTTAGTTAGTGACATTGCAGAAACATGCAAAATCACTAACAACTTGATCACCATTGTAGAAGTCATGCTGTTCTTAACTCATTTATTTCGTTTCTGAAACCAAACAGAAAACAAAATTAACGGCAGCTTGCATAGTCTAATGAATAGAATTGATGGGGCAAAATAACACATAGGGTGTGGTCATCCTGATTTCTCATTGTTTTTATTCTCTACCAAGAATTTTCTTTTAACGTACTTACTGATGGAGTATTTGCTCTACTAGGCCTCTTTGTTTGTTCTAGCAGTAAGTGGGGAAAGTTTGCTTATGGCCTATATCAAAATAGAGCGACTTTCAAACTATCAGTTGTTCCACGGCTCCATATATTGAATAAATGCTCATAAATGCTTTTACCAACAAATTGTTGGTATCGCATTTTGAAAAGTTAATGATTCTTAATAGAAACCTATTCGGACATAACTAAACTATTTGGAGAATTATTAGGATAAAATTAACTAAACTAATGTATGTAATATTTGCAATTGAGTTGAGTATTAGGCGGTGGTTAAGGGTCTATTTGTTTGTGAATTTTCAATAATTTTCTAGTTGAATGCACAGAAATCTGAAATATTGTTTGGAAGCCTTTTCATTTGAGTCAGTAAATACCGAAGAATTCAAGGCCTAAATCAGAACAATTCTTCACAAACTTATAATGAAATTAATATTTATTTACTGAAAGAACTTGTGACATATTCTAATAATGAGCAATCTTATGTTTATATAAAGGTTTGTTAAATATATAAACTTGCGATTTGATTAACAGACAGAGCTGTACATCCTATGGTGTTTAGAGAAGATCTGCTTTTCAGTTGCAAATGCAAGTTCAATGCTTAATGCAATAATCCATCAACTTATTAACTACTCTCTATATAAACTAATGATATCATAATTAGCAATTTTTTTAGGCATTAAAGAATTAACACTTAGTTAAGCATTTATACAGCTTGCTTCATATCCCTATTTAAAGATCCTTAGAATTCAAATAATGTAGTGAAAATTTCAGCAAACAATTACTTAAAACTTTCTGCCAGTAGCAGAATGCTAAACAGGATACCTAAAGACATTTGATTATTGACCAAACCAATCTATAAATATCATATGGAAATTTCAATAGTTTTTGTCGAGCAAATATGATAATACAAACGATAAATTCTTTCAATACTTACCTTGCATTAGGAGGATATTTGTAATTTCCAGTTTAGTTTAGGAGCGTACGAACACGACTGGCAAACTACTTCGTCTTTATAAAAAAAATAATAAAACGCTACAATGTATAACGATTTATTGTTTGTTTGCTGTCCTCCATCTTTATTTACACGATCAGCTTTCTATTCCGTCAACACAGGTCAAACTGTCGCTGGTGTTCAATTCAGTCCAGGCCTGATAGGAATGTATCTCCACAACCGGCCACCAATATTACCGGCATCTCATGAATAAGTGACCGCATTTCATTGGCTATTTACAATCATATCACTTGCTTCCTCCGATAAGCGCAGCAAACAAAATGTAGTGTCATTATTACCGAATGATTCTAAGTTTGGAAAGTGGCTTTAGAAAGTGCTCTGGATATACCGGTTGCAAGCAACTTCCCTTACAACTGTGCCTTCAGAAAGACGCAAGTTGGAAAGTGGGAGAGCTAAGGCGAAATTTCAGATTCATAGCAAAAAGCACTGAATATGTCGTTGACAATAATGCCCTGGGCATTAATGCTCAGAAGAAAGAGAGCTACAATACCTTAGAACAGGGGATCTTAATTATTTTAAGTGCCGGGCCAGAAAAACATATAGATTTTCTTCGGGGACCAGTTGGTTTTCAACTTTTACATACCTTGTGTTAAAAGGCTGCTCGAAATGAAACTCAGACCTCATTTTTACCAGGCTAAGTTAGTGATAAGATAGGCATGCCTATTATCTCGTGCTTGTCTATTTTATCTACCTTAGCATCAACCCAAAAAATAGTTTTCACAAAGGCTTTGTAACTTTATGTTTCTTGCACCAGGCTGAGTCAAAAAATCGTTCTATGCTATTTTTAGGCAAGAAGGTTAATCGTTCGTTAGTCTCTTGTTGGGTCGGTTTGAAGCGCCTGAAGTCAGCGTATTTAAAAAAAAAGGCCAATATCTTATGTTTGTGGATGAATCTAATAAAGGCCGGATGAATCTAAAAAAATTTTTGGGTTATATTAATCTAGGAATGGCCAGAAATAGCACCTCAAATAGATTTTAACGGGATAAAATTCAAAGCAATATTCTTATGGTTTTCATAAATTGATTCCATAGTTTTATCTGTTGACATGAAAAAGGAAAAGTCTCGCAAGGTTTTAGAATGATCTTTGCATAACAGCGTGTAAGATGGAGAAAAGAAATAAATTAAAAAACAGTTAATTAAACGCTATAAAACGATCAATCGATTAAATAAAGCATTTCTTATTTCGGTACTCTCTTGTGGACCAGTAACTGTCCACGGAAAGCACTTAAAATTTACTACAGAGAAAAGGAAAAAAATCAAAGAGGACAAAAGAAACCAAAGATAAATAGAATTCCAAATGTTAGCAAAAAATATTTTCGAGGTGAAAAGCATTCGGCGGGCCGGATGAAATTTTGCTGCAGGCCGGAGTTTAAGAATGGCTGCCTTAGAATTTTCTAACAAGGAGGGTATCTTTGACACTTAAAGAAATTATAGCGAGAAAAGCTCACTCAAAACATCTTTCAATTCATTTAATCTTAAAACAACTATACTCGCCGAAAGCAATAATAAGCTTACTTTCAAAAGCAGAAAGAAATGCAGGCTAGATATAAAAAACTTGTATCTTTCTGGAAGACGAACAGGTGCAGGAAGAATTCAGTGTGCACAACTTAAGCTTCAGTTTTGTAAATCAGGCAACTTGATTACGCAATCTGATCCAACAAGGTTAGCTTATCTGGGAACTGCTAGCTCTCTTTTGAGCAGGCATAGGGATCATGAGGTGTGGTCACATATAAAAACATAGCTTCTCGGTGTCTTAAAATCGTTTCACAAAAAATAAGTGAATTTAACATTAAACAAAAATTTCAAGGTTACTATTGCATAAGAGAACCATTTTCTCAATACCTCAAGATTCTTTTCTAGCTTACAGATCTTGTCAAAGAAAGCTCTTTCAACACATGACATTAATTGCAAATCTTATGCCTCGATTTTAACTGTGCAAAAGTTCTTTCGATAGAATACTCTGTTTCACATATTTAGAGAATCAAGCGAGAGATGCTTTGTCTTTTTGAAAAAGAAGACGTCTACTGCCTATGAAGAACTGCTTTTGCTAAGGGTAGGCGCTTATAAGAGCTGGGCGCCTATAAGAGCTGGGCGCTTATTTGGTTCCTTTGCGTTTTGCATTGTCATTCGTAAAAATTTACTTCTGACAGAAGAAAATAACAAAACATGGATATAGCAATATTAGATGATATCTGAAAATAAGATTTGCAACACTGATACAACACAAAAACTTTATTATCTAATTACCCAGACTCGCTAGCAGGGGCGGCTTGGGCTGCTGTTATTTCTAAATACGTCTCGAGGAATTTTCTTTTTTAGAATCTTTTTTTATTTCTGAAATCAAAGCCTGAAAATAAATCAAGGCCTTTTACATCTAAAAACCATAGCTTTACTGATTCAAGCCGTACGATTAATGTTCCATTCTCTTTGCTATTAGTTTTGTTTTTTGATTTAAAGGTAGCCGTCTTTGCTCCCAAATAATATTTCACAAAGAAAGATGATTTGCCAGTGGAAGAATTTTCTAACAAAGAAATTTCATGGAAAGAATTCCTCTACAATTTGCATCGATATGTTTTTGGTACATAATGTGCATTTTGAATCAGTGGTCTAGAACTCAATGTTACACATGAGATTGTTTTATTTTTGGTCTTTTTCCGTTAAAATATTCATTTAAAGATCTCTTTCTGTGTTGCAACAATGATAAAAATTTATCTTACTTTTAAAAATAAAAATTAGCCAGCCCAAAATCAAATCAACTTGCATTGGAAATATAATTTGCTAAAAATGAACTTTGGACTAATGACGAGAGTTGTCTACCATAAAATTCGTGCAAATTGTGAAAGATTCTTTGAATTGAAACATACTGAGATACATATAAACAAAAAAGTTTGAATTTGCACTGGCTGAACCAACAAATTGAAAAACTTCTTGATAATATTCATTATTTTACACAAGTGGTCAAATCTCTTGCCAGCAAATTGTGTCTTTATTGTTTGGAAGGCAAACTAATTGGTTTACTAAGCTGTTAATATCGTCTATACATGCTTCATTTATGTGATAAGATCTCAAATGACATGCAAGCCCCAACTCGGCTATAAAAAGGCGCTACCACTCAGCTCACCACATTACTTGTGCAGCTTTGGCAGTCGGTTGGCATTCAATATCCTTGAAAGGTATGTAAAACCAGAGTACTTCTTCGTAATTATGATTTTTTTAGATTTTGCCAGCTTTTTGGCAAATTTTTAAAGGCATATTTACTTAAAATAAAATAGAAATGCATGACAAGTATACTTGGGTACTACTTGGATACTACTTGGGTATCATTTTGTCAGAAATCAGTTTCTACTCCAAGATATTGAAATTATTACTAATTCGTTTTTGTCGTCGTAATTCCGTACATGTCATTATCAACACAACTCTCTACAACGGTCTTAGATACTCTCGCATTAATATCCTTTGCCATTCCATATTGAAAATGGAATGAGCTTTTTTATGTCTTAATTTCTAATTTGTTAAAAAAGTAAGCTTATGGTTTTGAAACATAAGTAACCCTGGCTCACGTCAGAGTATAAAACGACAACTCTAAGCTAGGAAATTTGGAATTAACAGCTCGATTGACATAGCTTCTCAGTGTCCTAACAGCTTTTGGATGCTATGTATAATAAACAAATACAAACAAACATTTTTAAAATCATAATCAATAAACTAGGTAGTTTCTAATTATCTACAATTTTCGTGCTAATGATTCCTTGCTTCTATTCTAGGTGACCAATTTTCAAAATGAAGGCCATTTTGAGCATACTTCTTTTCTCCTTCGTTGTTTACACAACAGCTGAAGAATTGACACTTGTCAGAAGAGATCTTCCAAAGCAGTGCGAGGATGTTCTTGCCGCAGATGTGAGTTGATACCTCAAGGATCATTGTTGCTTCCAATTATACTTAATCCTACACTTTTACCAATCTTGTTTAGGGTATTCCCTTAAATGGTACCATTATACTTCGTTATGCAGAGTGTGGTTGCACAAAAAACTGTATTGAGTCAAAATTTAATTTTCTCGTTTGCATGTTTGAAACGCTTTGTGCCAGGAAGAATAACTTATACATTAGATAAATTTCATATTTTTTACCGATGCTGCGTTGAAAAATTAACAGAAAGTAAAACTCACAACATACGGATCATTTCTAGCTCTGCAACAAACTGAGGGAAATTGCAGCAGCTCTTAAACTCCAAGCTTCCAAGGTCGACGATGCTATTGTTGATGCTGCCATCAAAGGATTGGTTGCTGCTCCAGCAGTTTACAGAGCAGCCAAAGAGTTCTTGAAAAACGAAGTCCTCGACAGGCCATGTGAAGATTTCCTCTCTCCTGCGGTAAGCTATATCTGCCTTGAACATTCGCCATTGCTGCTGTAAAATGAAAAAATACCATTGTTGTGCGAAATGTTTTCTATACGCAATTTATGCTTGATTAAGACTGACCTTAAATTAATGTATGCTCTGAATTTGAAAGCACGGCTTTTTGCAAAATGAATCTGTAGATGCAAAAGCATATTACGCATGCTAATAAAGGATTCGTTATGAACAGAATGAGACATTCACAAAGCCACGATGCGGTATGATGCTTATAGATAAAAATGATTTTTTGCTATCAAGATGATCTTCTGAAAATGTAGACACTTTTTTTGCTAATTTTTGGCCACAGATAGAGAGTAAAAATTCCAAGGAATTATGTATCGAGCAAAGATAAGTTTAGTTTACTTTTTTTACACTATGTAACAGAACAGCTATACACAAAGAGTAGCTGAAAGCATCAAAACAGTGGTACTCCAGTCATTACGAATCCCGTTTATTACAAACTTTTAGATATCTCGTTTTTTTGGAATAAAAGTTTGGCCCTTTAGAGTACCCACTGTGTAACGATCCCACAATATAAGGAGCCCGCGGTATAAGAAACTCCCAGTGTTCCAAACTATTTTCTTGATGCATAAAGAATTTGAGTTGGCCGGATTCCGCTGTAGCTCTAACGAAGGATCAATTGGAAACAAAAATTGATTGCAATATTCTCCTTTCACAATCTTTGGTTATCAGTTTTCGCTACTTCGACTTAGGTATGCACCAAACTTCGTCAAATCGCCGGTGTTTTGAAAATCCAAGCAGCAAAAGTGGAGCAGTTTGTACGAGAGGCAATTGCTGAGGGAATTACCACCGGAACAGAAATTTATGCCAAAGTCGTTGAATTTATGAAGAAAGAAGTTTTGAGCAAGACATGCGATGACTTCCTGGCACCAAGAGTAAGTAAACCAGTTTTTTAACTCCATCTGTTCTATCTGGATCATCATTTGCTAGTGTCTTCGGTAGTACAATACAAATTGGCCAGGAACTGAAATATCCAGCCTTCATCCTAGCCTTCCCGGAGTAAATATATTTGGACTCAGCCCTCTGGTATCTCTTCAGCTTCTCCAGGTCAGCTCAAGATTTTGGTCCAGGGTGAGTCTGGAACAGTACCCATCGTCCTGCTACCTATTAACCAAAACAAGGAGTTGTATAGATATGTTAACTTTCTTCGTTTGAATTGAATTTTGAAGCTTTTGCTTTTTAATCACGGTCATCAACAGTGCGACTGCAGATGTTTCCGGGCTCTCAGATAGAGTTTATATCCGGTCTCGGTTTCAAAATGAAAGTCCTAATGAACTCCTGTTGTAATATCAACTCCTTTAAGATTGAATTTGGCGAATAAATCATGATTATTAATCATATCGTAAGAGACACTATTATAGAGACGCTAAGACTCAGTTTCTGCACACATAAATGATGATTAGACCTGGAATGGCTTACGTATAGATAACGAAAATGCAAGGGGAAAAATTGCGTTTTTTATATGGTATTCGGTTGAGTAATTCTAAGACTTTTTAACACATGAAATTAAACGTTTTCCTAGGTCTGCAATAAGCTGAAGGAAATTGCAGCTAAACTCAAAGTCCAAATTGCAAAGGTCAACGAAATGGTAATTGATGCCGCTATTGCAGGATACCAAAACAGGGATGAGATATACAACAATGTCATCCAGTTCTTGAAAGATGAAGTTCTCTCAAAGACTTGCGAAGATATCCTCGCTGGTGATGTAAGTTCTCTCGTCACATTTGTTTTCAAATAAGTATAGTACGTGCTCGTTGTTAGCCTGCGTCACTGACCACTCTGTGACGCAGAATAGTTCGTTGTGGGATTTATGGCCCTGTGAAGGTGTGCACTAGCTTCTAAATGTCCCTGAAACACGACAATGTACCTTAGAATACATAGCCCCGGAATAGTTGAGCGTATTGCAGAGAAGATGAGATAATTCTGCAAATGCTGAATCGGTAGTGACCACTGATATATAATAGTCTTTTTTTAGATCAGTGGTAGTGACAGGCTACTGTATTCGATATAAAACACGTTTAAGTTACTCACGAGTCCACTACGTCAAACTTACACAAAGAATTCTCGGAATATTTGATTTTGACTTGAATGATTTAGTGATAGGGAGTAAATTTCGGGTTAAATTATGAGTGCACTGCCACGTTCTTTGAAGTATAGGAGTAGAACAAAACCTTTTTCAACGGCGCATATGGAAGACTATGAGATTCACTTAGGTAGCATCAATAGAACATTTTAGGACTGGCTGTCTTTTTCAACACATTTTGCCTAATATCTACAGGCCTCTCCGGCTAAGAGATCAATTTTATTAGTTCTCATGTAGTTATAATCATTACCAACGATTTTCAGGATCGGATTGTCCCTTTTCGGTGAGTCTTTTAATACATTCTATAAGACTTTATAAAACTTTGCATCAACTTTTTGGTCGTTTTTCAGCTCTGTAACAAAATGAAGGCAATTGCAGCAAAACTAAAGTTGACTGCAGCTAAGGTTGACAAAGCAGTTAAGGATGCAGTTCTCAAGGGATACCTCACAACAGCTGCTATCGTCCAGTCAGTCAAGGAATTCTACGAAAACGAGATCGCTAGCAAATCATGCGAAGACTTCCTTCCTGATGCAGTAAGTATTAAATTTATATTTGAAAATTGCAGAGATAGTTCTGTCCCTGACGTCCGAAGCATTTCTTGTGGAAGACGACGAAACGAGTAATCTCGCGACCTTGAGCATGCGCAGCAGTGATTGAGTTTCATGCGTATTCACTATGATTATTAAGACTGGGCTGGCTCTTTTATTAGGAAACTTTCAACTGTTTACCTCCCAATTTATCCGTCTTTTTACCTCAAAGACAGCGACGATATTTCTTAGCGTTTCGCCTTGGTAGCTTCATTGCTGAAGGAACCAAGGATTTGGCAATGCGTAGCCCTCAAGATATCATTGTGACACTGTCTCATATGTATTTTTGCTACTGACAGCAACAGCTTTATGCCTTTTCGAGCAAATATACACTTAAACTTACTAAAGTATACGGCGAAAACTTGAAAATGATGTTAAAGAGGTCTTGGGAATGTCAATGTCTGGTCTTCTACGAAGCGCAAGAAACAGAGACACCTGGCGTACGACCATTGCGCGTGCCACGGCGGGTCAGCACTGACCCATCTGTTCCTGATGATGATGATACACTAAAAGGACACGGGTCCTAAGCCTCATTGGCTTATGCAATACAATTATCTTTCTGTTTAGTACAAAGCAAAGGATCGAGAATGAACTTTGACAGCTTGAATTTTGACGAGAATAAATTTTGAAGTTTGAATGAAAGTTCCTGAAGCAGAAAAGAAAAGTCACGAAACAATAAGATTCCACTCCCAATGTTTTTGCTTTAATAGCCAACTGCTAAGGCGACATAAACCCTTTAACAAACAATGAAATATCTCCATATTTATAACATATTGTCCTCCTTAATTGAAAAAAACTCAACTCAGGCATGTTAAGGCCTATAAAAACAACTAATAAAAAAGAGATGCCACTCAGACGTGCATTTTTTGTTTAACTGTTCAAAGATAATAGAAAACTTGACGAAAATCCATTATATCTTTAGGTAAACGAGATCATCTTGTTTTTATTGCATTAATATGGAATGGGTTTTGTATTAGGTATGCACAGCTGCCAAAGATTTGGCTCAAAAATTCAAGGTTAGCAAGGAAAAAGTTGACAAGGCCGTGAAAGATGCACTGATCAAGGGATACGACAAAGCTCAAGAGATCTTCGATTACGTAAAGGAATACCTGAAGGAAAACATCCAATGTGAAGATCACCTTTCATCTATCGTAAGTAACGCTTTTCTATTGGTTTTGCTGTCAACTACTGCTACCAGCAAAAAATATGTAGAAGGATGGAATACTTTATATCTCATGCCTTGTGATAAACGTTTTGGTTAATGATTAGGTCATCAACATAGTCGAGATACCAGGAGCTGAATAGGAAGAGAGAACTTAGCATCATTTCATGTCTTGTCCTTACTCTATAAGGAATATATTCTTATCTAAATAAAGACACGATTTTTCGTGTTATCTTGAGAGCTAGGAGCAAATGAAGGGATTTAACCAGAAGACAAATCTGAAGCAAATTACAAATTTGATGCTTTTTCGCCGCTAGTTTTATCGCCATTACTGAGCTCTGTTATAACTTCATAGTAAGGAATTATCGTAAAAGCTTCTTTTCTATGCGTTTTGCTTGTCCCTTCTAGTCCTGCTCTATACTGCGAAGGACCGCCAAGTTCCTCGGCGTTCAGCTCCAGAAGGTGGAACAGAAAATCAGGGACCTTGTCAGTCAGGGAATCACAAGAGCCACAGAATTGTACCAGAAGGTCTTGTCATTCATCAGAAACCAGATCCTTGGTTAAACTATTTTCTGATTACGAACTTGATATGAAGATCTACTCATTATATGCTTGAAAAAGATATAATAAATAGCTGCACATTATTTCTTTTTTCTCTTGTTCTGCCAGTTGCAAGGGCCCTGAAGCAGTATTTTATTGTGTCCCCGCTTTGAAAACGGGTTTGGCAATCATTGTAAAAAAAGCTGGAAGGCTGGGCAGGGGTGCTTCTTGTAATTAACGAGCACCCCTTGAAAGAGGTATTCGAGATGCTGGTAATGATAAAAAGGCTTAATATTTTCCGATGAGCTTTGAAAAATAAGGCGATGAGCTATAAAACTTATTTCAAAAGAATGCCTACCCGTCATTCGGTGATTAGAATGCCTGCCTAAATGGTTTTTTAAAAACCATCAGCTTGAGCAGTTTTGGTAGATATCATCGAAGAAAACACACTTTTTAATTTCCTCCATTTTGTAGTCAGCCAATATTTTTCATATGTGGAGAGGTAGCGGTTAAAATCGACTTTAAAAGTAGAAATAGTATTGGCAGTGATTGTAGGATAACTTCAGAGAAATCTTTCAATAAAGAAAGAAAAAGCTGTCCGTTAGAAGCAGAGCTAGTAACGTCTTGCTGTTTAAAAACATGCATCCGTTACACTCTTTTTTTATAAGAACCAGTAAATTTAAGTTCAGGCTGACTGTTCTTAATTTTTTCGAAAATCTGAGGCTGGATTGTTCTTAATTTGTTCTTAAATTAAGAGGGTGTAAGCAGTGCTATTGCTAGCATTTTCGCTCTAAGGAGGTGTTCAGGCCTCATTTGCCAACAAAGTGAGTTTGACAGCCCTAATTTGCTGACAAATTTGAGTATTCATCGAAAAAGCACCCACACATCGCTAAAAATCCTCGATTTTGAGCGAAAACGTTGTTCAAAATTGCATTTTGCAGAAGCTCAGCCTCAGCTTGTTCTTAAGTTTTGACCAGTTTTGAGGCTCGTGTTCTTATAAAATTGTTCTTATAAAAAAAGAGTGTAGTTCTTTAAGCTCTGTGCGCAGAGGAAAGCTCAGTACATTCAACATGTTGAAACGGTGAATTCTTCTTGAATGTCAGCAAAATAAGCACAATTATGGTTCAGCCGCAAACAGCAATGAAACCGCATTATAGGCCTTGCAACGAAAAAGATGCAGGACCAATGCGGGAAATCTTTGCTCTTCTTTTGATTCTTTTCGTCCGCTTTCATACACCTGTCTGCGCGCAGTTGTTTCCTTATCGTTATCATGAATTGTTTACTTCCTTCTGAAGCTATTACCAAGCAGATTATAATAGTCAAAATCATAAAAACAGCAGGAAATGGCGAGAAATTAATATATTTCAAATAGAATGGCCAATTGCAATGACCGATTTCAAAACTAAATGTGTCTAGGTCTTATTATGAAAAAGAATTGATTTTCATTATTTGAACAATATTTTGTTCTAATATTTATCAAAATAAGGCAATTCAAATATAAACATTCATTTTTAATGAAATAAGTACATAATTTCAATCTGAAAAACACCCAATATATATGCGCGAAAATCCATTGCTAGACCAACCATCACTAATTTCCTCGACAAGGAAGATAAAATTTGTATTAAACTTTGGGAAGACATCATTTTCTGTTGATCTGAGGGTTTTTGAAGCGAGCACTTCAAAACATTTAAATTCTTAGATCATTTTATCTTAAGGGAAGAAGTAGGCTGTCTGGGAGAAGAATCTACAAAAGTAGAACTTTCGATGAAAAGTGTACTTGAACGTGATACAAGTTTAAAAATCAGTAAATTCATTTAAATCATCTTGCTTTTGAAAGGAAATCATTGTTTTTAAAACACACATGGCCTAAACTGGGCTCAGTTGGTGTAACTTTGACTCTGGTTCCGTTAATACATGAATGTGTTTCATTCTCTTTAGTATTAAACATGATGACCCTCTTACTAGGAACTTTCAAAGACTATGGCTTTCATTGCTGCCTTACCTATTTGGGAAAAAACATTCTGCCTTGAACTAAGGACGTTAAGACACCAACGGAACATCTGAAATGGAGCAAGAAAAAGAGGAAGGTTGTAGGGAATGTACAGACAACGACTAAAAGAAACGGTAGGCTGGGTGAAATATGCAAAAAAAATTAGGAAATAAAACACCTGTAAAGCTAATTTTATTCAGTTTTAGCCCCCGTATTTTTTCAAAACTCAACCCCAGCGGCTCCAAAGAGGTCCATGAAATGACCGATGCAACAAATCAAAAGAGTCCGATCTAGCAATAGGTTTTAAGTCTGCATATAGCAATATATAAATACAACTTGCAACAGCGATGTTTCTAAACCCTCTATCTTTGTTGCAAACCATCTGCAATAAAGTATACTTATTCGCTACCGAATATTCAATTAACAATGTAAGCAAACATATATCAGGACTCTTTGAAGAATCCCTTTTCTTTACATTTCTTTGCTGCAATATCATTAACAAATGGACTGAGAGGCAGACCTGAATCTGATCTATCTCGCTCTGAGTCTAGTAATCCATTATGAGACAGATGTAAAATGGCGTCTTTTTTGTGATGCGTGTCATCAGACAGGCATACTAGAACAACGTCATTAATTGTATTAATTTCTTCATCACTAGAATGTTTTGAAGTT